>NC_086174.1:17170589-17470589 GCF_023053635.1 Elgaria multicarinata webbii | reverse complement strand
ATTTTCACTGTGCATCCAACACAATTCTGCTTTACTTTTGAAAACAGTCGCTTTAATGCAAGGTCCCCTGATTTCCCCCATGCAATCGTGTGCACGGGTACATCAGCATGTGGTGAAACATGAATGCTCACTGGGCGATACATGGATTTAGCCACAAAGCTCCTTGCGACTATAACGAGAAGAAAAAGCAGAAGCACAACTGCAGGAATAGCTGCTGGTTTTTCTCAGTGCACGACGTCACGGGAACATTTCTCCATGTCTTTGTGCATTCATTTACAGGAGTGTTGAATGTCTTACAGCTCGAGGACTGAATTCCATTTTGGAGAAGGAAAAGGGGGTGGGCTCAAATGCCCATAGTGTGGATCCAAAAATCTGTGGAAAGGGGGTCTAAACATCTTGAACATGGATGATGATGATGATGATGGTGAAGATGATGATAATGCTGGTCTTGCCTTTACTCATCCATGCCATTTGTGGAAAGGGGTGTGTGTCTAAAAACCTTCAACATGAATAACAATAATAATGATAATGATAATGATGATGCTGGTGCTGGTCTTGCCTTTACTCATCCATGCCATCTGTAGAAAGGGGGGTGTCTAAAAACATGAATGATGATGATAATGGTTTTGCATTTAGGCATCCATGCCATGATTAAGTTTTCATTGTATTCACTTATTTTACCACCCACATTTATGGTTGCGAAACAGAGCAGCCGAAAATACATCACATAAAACGCCCATGAAAGGAGATGATGGTGACGCCGATCTACCAGGATCATTATCACTAAGGTCAGAAAAAGGCGACGTACTTTTGGGACGTTGGTATTTGGAGCCGGCGTTTGTTGGCCTGTTCCTTTATGTCAGACCAATTAAGCAGTCCCTAGAGCAAGTGAACCCTCCAAATAAACTACGTTCTAGCCGAGAGTTGCCAGGGAAGGCAGCCCATCCGCTCACTGACACAATGGACCAATTAATAATCATGCTCGGCTCAGTATGTGCCACTTCCCAATTCGTTTGCAGACAAAACAGTTGACAGCCTTCCATAATTGGTTTACATGAGCTCTGATGATTGCAAATGTGTCCGGTGGGGTGGGGGGCACCATCTAATCAGAATTTTACGAGCCTGGCTAGCATTTTACCCTCTTGACCAGGAACCAGCACTAGAAGATACAAAGCCTAACAATGTTCCAGCCAAGGCCATTTGTGCTATCAGTAGCCAGTTTTGAACAGACACCATGCACAGAAATGTATACGGCAAGCGCGCATGTGCATGCATGCAACCTGGCAAAGTTTTGTGCTCTGAATAATGCCCCGATCTCCATTTTGTGTGAGGGGGGGGGAGCTTTGCGTGAGGAAGGCATGAGGTTATAAGTTGCAGCTGGGAATGTCCGGATTTTGTGAGATCCATCCCATGTGCATTTTGTGGATTGTGCAGTGTCATTTGTTCTGGCCTCTGTTCACAGATGGATTATAATTTTTCCCCCTGTTATGCAGAAAAATATATGCAAATAATACCATAAGAAGGTTTGAAATGATTAACGTAATTTATGTTAGAACATAACATTTATTGTCCCCATTCCATTCCACTTTCCCCCACGTATATTTTCCAGCCTGGGTTACGTCTCAGCAGGAACTTCTGTATTTTCTTGTGAATGTATTTGCATATATTCCAGGAAAGTAAAATAAAAAAATGAAAAAGCTGGAGGTCTTTAGACTTTGTGTGGCATGGGGAAAATGGTCCTTAATTTTAAGCACATCCTTAATTCTATTTATTTATTTATTTATTTATTGCATTTATTTATTTATTTATTGCATTTTTATACCGCCCAATAGCCAAAGCTCCCTGGGCGTTTTACCAAAAAATGGATTGGAGAAGAAAGAACACTGGTAGGGTCCTCTTTGCCACCCTAAAGGGATGGAGCAGCCAGCAATGAGGAGCAAGCATCAGCCTTAGGATGGATCCCACGCTTTGAGTGAGATGCTTTTAGATGATCTCACCCCCAAAAAATAATTCAGTAAGAAAAAATCCTTCTGAGCCCTACCATAGAGGCAGCCAAGTGCATTGAGGGATGGGATGAAGTTAGAGAGAATACCTATATCTCATTGGATATTGAAATGAGTTATTAATACCAGTATGGCTCTGATTTCAATCCATCACCTTTCCTTGTGTGTTAATTTTGGGTGTAGAAGTAGTATGAACACATGCACACTCTTTTCCCGCAGAATTCATGCAACATCTCTAAACAGGCAAGGTAACATCCCCTCCTTTGAATGCTCTGCACATTTATTTTTATATTTAGTGTTTTGATGATTTCATGTGCTTTTTATTATTTTTATCTCCTCTCTGTCCATCTATTCTGCCATCGGCCCAAAACCCCAAGAAAGTTAATAGTGCTTCAGTCCCATGGAAATTAATGGGATTTCATGAACTCACAACTAATTTCCTCTGGATTTGGGCTGGCATAATAATTACATTTTTAAAAACAAAACAAAACATCGTTCATAGATGTCTGAGAAGTATATAAGGAAGATCCTGTATTTTAATATCTGAACATACATTCTGGTGTAATTAAATGCCTGAATCGATTCCAGGGAGGAAGCAGAAGAAGAAGAAGTATGAAGACACAGAAAAGAAATCTTTACCATAAATGCTCTTGATTATCAGAAATAAATTTCCCCTGACTAAGGGATATTGATGATGAGACTGAGATCCAGGGACTTTCTTATAGCATTTCCTGAACCAGGGATCTAGCACGTTTGAAGGACTAATTACAGTAAAATAGAATGCTGTAGTGTCATTCATTCATGGAGCAGATTCAAGTCTTGAGTTACACCTGTGTTTTGGGGATCTTCTAATTGAAAACTCAAGTGGTGAGTGCCAACGGGATTGTAGCCAAAAAAAGAGAAAGAAATGGGAGGCATCAGCATGCTCAGGACTTGCACAAGTCTTGCATATACATAAACACACACACACACACACTTTGCTCCCATACCACACAGCCTAATGAGGGTTGAGCATGCTCAGTAGCCATAACTGTCAATGGGAGGGGGGCAATGAGGGAGAAGGGAATGCAATAGCCTTCTGGAAGAGAGTTGGCTGGCTGGCTGGCATCCTGGATTAGCATTATTATGATGAGGTGAGGATACTACTGATGTGCTGGAAATTTCTCCCAATTTATTTTCCCCCAACCAGTATTGTTCAATGTGATAGACATGAAATGCCTTTCAGAATAAGGTGACCATCTGGAAAAGAGGACAGGGCTCCTATAACTTTAACAGTTGTATGGAAAAGGGAATTTCAGCAGGTGTCATTTGTAGGCATGCAGCACCTGGTGGAATTCCCTCTTCCTCACAACAGTTCAAGTTGCAGGAGCCCTACCCTCTTTTGTATCTGGTCAAAAAGGCAAGGCTCCTGCAGCTGTATTTCAGAAAGAAATTTAATGGTGAAGAACATTTCACAGACATTATCATGAGTTTGGTTTGGGGTTCTTGTTTGGGTTACTTAGGAGGTGACCAAGAAGCGTGTGAAGTGTCTGGTTTTTCATTGTACAATTGTATCTGTCCTGGCATGTAGCCTCCCTGGCTCCCCCCACTTCAATTAATGCCCATAGTAAGAAATCATGAGGTGATTCCTTCCATGGCCCTTTTCCCCACCAGATCCTGACGCGCAGGCAGCCTGGGAGGCAACAGAGTAATGGAGAAATGTGTAATGGAAAGAAAATGCACACAGTGATTAGGTAAGCTCAAAACACCACCAAAATAAATTGTAAAACACTCTGAGAATGAGGCAGAACAATGGCTGCCTCTTTCATAGGGGAAGAAAACTTTAGGAAACTGGAGGGCAGATTTAGGCACAGCACTAGCTCCACCTCTTCCCTGGACCTAGCCACAAGAGTGTCCCCCTCACAACTGTATTGCGGCAGATGCAAAATGGAGGCCAGCCTGCCCACACAGCTGACATTGTTACAGGTTGCAGTGGAAGCACAACCCATCCCCTCAAAAACAAACACAAAAACCCTCTTATAAGAACAGAAAGAGGTTGTGCTGCAACCCCTGCTAGCGGTAAGCCCTACCTGTGAGAAACTCTTAAGAATTTCCCTAGGAGAAATTTGGCAAAATTGCTCTCGCCCTCACTCCGTATCTCAGCTCACAAATAGGGCAGAGCATTAAAAGGGGTCATTTTCCACACAGCTCTGCAGGATGCTCTTGTATGGAAAGGAGGACAGGGCTCCTGTATCTTCATCACAACAGTTAAAGCTGTAGGAGCCCTGCCCTCTTTTGGATCTGGTCACTCTAGCTCCTGCAGCTTTAACTGTTGTGTTGAAGAGGGAATTTCATAGAATCATAGAATCATAGAATAGCAGAGTTGGAAGGGGCCTACAAGGCCATCGAGTCCAACCCCCTGCTCAATGCAGGAATCCACCCTAAAGCATCCCTGACAGATGGTTGTCCAGCTGCTCTTGAAGGCCTCTAGTGTGGGAGAGCCCACAACCTCCCTAGGTAGCTGATTCCACTGTCGCACTGCTCTAACAGTCAGGAAGTTTTTCCTGATGTCCAGCCGGAATCTGGCTTCCTTTAACTTGAGCCCGTTATTCCGTGTCCTGCACTCTGGGAGAATCGAGAAGAGATCCTGGCCCTCCTCTGTGTGACAACCTTTTAAGTATTTGAAGAGTGCTATCATGTCTCCCCTCAATCTTCTCTTCTCCAGGCTAAACATGCCCAGTTCTTTCAGTCTCTCTTCATAGGGCTTTGTTTCTAGACCTCTGATCATCCTCGTTGCCCTCTTCTGAACACGCTCCCCAGGTGTTCAGAAATGCACATTTCCCCAGGTGCTGCATGCATACAAATGACACCTGCTGAAATTCCCCTTTCAACACAACTGTTAAAGATACAAAATCCCTGTCCTCCTTTTCATATGGTCACCCTAAATATATACTGCTCTAGTCGCTATGCTTGAGCAGTATTCCAAATAAGCCCTACCATTTGAACTACCAGTGAGCCTCAGGGTGCAGGCTGAGCCAGCATTTTCCCAGAGCAACCTGTACATAGCTGCACATAGCTTCTAGTCCCAAGGAATGATAAGGCTGAGTGCTTTTACCTTCTGCTGCCCTCTCCTCTCCAGCTGGCAGCCTCCCCACCAACACCATCACCGTGTTGGGAACCTCTCTGGGCACAGCATGGAAACGTGTAGCTTTTTCTACAGTCGACGAGCCCTTTAATGTCTGAGATTTGCTTGGGAACATTTGTTCCATTATTGTCTTTGATGATATAATCATGTACACTGATTTAGGGTATAATTGTAGGTAAGCATGGTGTTTGACCATCTGTTACTGACTATAAAAAGATTTTTTTCCTTCTTGTGTAATACCGCAATACTGAGAAACAAATGTAGAGACACAAAAGGTACATTTATGGAGCAAAACCTACCCTACACATCCACACACGCCTGCTGATTCTAAATGCATCCATTTTCCACTCTCACATTATGCTTCAGACAAACGGATTCCTTCGATGTACATGCCTACATTTATGCTTGACAAATGTGCCATTGCTTTAAATGCTGGGCCCGCTCCATATAATAAACCATCTATCTAGTGGCCCTCACAATTTCAAAACTCCACATTTCACCACAAATGCCCTACCCTGCTCTCTTTTCTGAGCTTCATCACACCAGAGTGATACTGTGAAATCACTGCAAATTGCGTGCAAAGGACTCCGATCTTTTCCAGTTTATAATTTGCTTTGACTGTGAAGTACTCCCATGCATCCTGCTTTAATTGTGCTATAAAGCCAAAAGACCTGACCTATTTTGATACCCCTTTAAGAGCGAATCATTTGTTGTTTTCAGAGCGGCCACTGGGGGCGCAGAAGGAGGATTTGATAGGTTTAAACTACCAATTAAACAAATGCTTACATCTGCATAAGTTTTAAAGTTAAAGACATCAAAATTGGCACAGTAATAGATATTAAGGATTGCTTTAAGCATACCAAACTTGAATCGGATTGGGTCATCTGTTGATTTTTTTAATGATTTTTTACATTTCCCTCCTTAAACCCATTTCCTGGTATGCAAAGGATCTTAGGAGTGCTGCCGCCCGGGGTGTGATTTAACTAGCAACAACAATGACAGCATTACGCTGTAGGGGATAATTTGAGGGAAACAGGTATGTGGAATGAAGCTATCTATCTGGTCAATCTAGTAGAGCTGCTGCAGCTTTAGCTGTTGTACTGTTATACTGTTAGTTTTACCCTACCCTGTGCCTGCTTACCCTACCCTGTACCTGTTTGCATTCTCTTCCCCTCCTTATTGTTTTACTAGGATTTTATTAGATTGTAAGCCTATGCGGCAGGGTCTTGCTATTTACTGTTTTACTCTGTACAGCACCATGTACATTGATGGTGCTATATAAATAAATAATAATAATAATAATTGTAATGAAGTGAGAATTTCACCAGGTGCTGCAGGCTTACAAAGAACACCTGCTCGTCAACTTAGAAGTCTTTTAGCATTTAAGAAAGCTATTAAGACTGATCTCTTCCAGCAGGCCTACCCAGTGGAATTTTAGGATGTTTTAATAATGTGTAATATGTTTTTAATCAATTTTATGTATTTATACTTATTGTTGCTCCCCGCCTTGATCCAAATGGAGAGGCGGGTAAGAAATAAATTTATTATTATTATTTATTAGCTCTTATACAGCAATGGTAAGAATAGGCCCTCAGCAGAAACAACATGAACTTATGTTTACAGCTCTACACCTTTCTGTCCCTAGCTCTACGTCTCCCTCATCTCCTCCACTTGGCATACCTTCGCCTCTTGTTGTCACACGTCCTTTCTTCCCTTCTCCTGCTCCCTATGCTTCAGACTGCATCAGCCTCTCCATCTGCTTCCTTCTTTTCCTTTAAATATCAGCAGAGGCATGGAGCCTTCACCCTTTCCTTGTAAACTACCAAGAAGCTCCTTGCTGATCAAGGATGGGAACATAATACGGGACTAAAAGGAACTTTGGTTAGATCTAGCAGGATCTTCGTTACCATTTTTCTCAATCCAGTGTAATTTCTCAGTTCCTGGTGAGATTTCTCCATTATTACCCAAGCCCACTCCCATGCAAGATTGGCAATTTGGGGCATGTCTACACCTAAGGGTGTAGAGGGAAGGACGGGGGAGGATTGTGGACTTATCTGCTTTGGTGATCCTCCCCCAGCATCCAAACAGCAGCGTGACATCCCAGAAGGAAAGAGGGATGTCATGGTTGCCTTTTTTTAAAAAATAGGGGAGTCGGAGGCCATATCTACATCAAGCAGGATATAGCACTATGAAAGCGGTATATGGTATGTGTCAATGGGCTCCAACAGTTGCCAGTGCACTCCAACACCACTACGTATCTCCAAGGTTTCAGGATGGGATCTTTTCCAGTTCTATCTAGAGATGCCAAAGAACTGAACCTGGGACTTTTTGCATGCAAAGCAAATGCTCTACATTCGAGCATACTGTATTTTGTATTTGTGCTTTTAACCTGTTGGTTGTTTTATTATGGTTTTAATTTTTGTGAACCGCCTGGAGAGCTTCGGCTATTGGGCGGTATAAAAATGTAATAAATAAATAAATAAATAAATAAAGCAGTAGTGTGGCTCCTGCCTCTTATATACTGCTTTCACAGTGCAATATCCTGCTTGGTGTAGATCTGGCCGGAGTGCAGTTGCACTCCAACAAAAAGTAAGTAGCCTCAACCTACTCGCCCGCACCCCTCATGGGCACGGAGCCTCCCCGTACAGCTCCATCCCCGTTTTCAGAGCCCCACTACTTGCGGGGAGGAAACAAAGAGGTGTGAGCAGTGGCCACACCACCCACGGTCTGTGGGGTGCTCCCGTTCCTGCTTGCCCCTGGCATTCCCTGTGCGTCATATGGGTGCACAGGGATCCACACGAGACAAGCCCGGATCAAATGGCTGGTGTAGATATGCCAGTGTCTCCAGCTTCCTGTCCCCTTCCAGGTCCTTCCTCATCTGTGAATCTATGATGCTACCATTGGTCTAGCTAACTCAGGGCATTCCTAGACGAGGCCTTAGCGCGCCTTGAGACCCGGTTTCCCTGCTGTGCGTCCAGATGACGCACAGGGGAATCCGGGCCCAGGCTGCACTGAGGTCTCCTCTAACGCGCCATAAGCGAAGTCGCTTATGGCGTGCCTTTTTCACAGCCCCGGCCTCAGGCCGGAGCTGCGAAACGTCTAGGAAGGTCCGTGGCTTTTTGCAGCTACTCGCTAGTAGCCGCGAAAAACCACTGACCTGGCACAGCGCTCATACGAGTGCTGTGCCCATTGGCCCGGGGGGGGGGAAGAGAGGGGCAGGGGGAAGGATGGCAAGGGGGAAGGGTGGGTGAGAGAGAGAGCGCCAGGCGCCACCGCCCAAACAACCAGGTGAGCGGCGCTGCCAAGGCAAGGCCGGGGACAGGGGGGGGCTTCGGGGTTTTTTTAAAAATGGACTTACCTGGTCCGGAGTCTTCGGGCCGCACGTGGCCCCTTTAAACTAAAAAAAAAAAAAAAAATGGCGGACGCTGCAGGGATCCCGAAGTCCCTGCGCGTCTTGCGTCTGGAAGCCGAGGCGGCGCGAGCTAATGTCAGCGCGCCATCGCCCCGCCTCCCTGCTGGCTTATCCCGGCAGGTCTAGCAAAGCCCTTAGTGTTACCTACACTAACTGACCTAGGTATCTCCAAGGTTTCAAGCTGGGATCTTTTCCAGTTCTATCTAGAGATGCCAAAGAACTGAACTTGGGACTTTTTGCATGCAAAGCAAATGCTCTACCGTTTGAGCAAGTGCGACACCATTTTTCAAACCTGTGATTGCGTAAAAAAGTTTTTTTTGTAAAAATAGTAATTAAAAAAAGCATTTTAAAATACACATTTTTCAAAAGATGTGATTTTCATACTTTAAACAATGGGGGAAATGCACACTTTTGAAAAAAAAGGTACACAGAAATGTATACTTTTCCCTTTTTAAATGTGAAGTTTCCTGATTTGAATGAGCCAAAAAAAAAAAAAAAAAAAAGGTAGAAAATGAAACCAGGAGTGAGCCCAAACGAACTTCAAAGTGATTTTCATTGAATTTAGGTGAGCTCAAAATTGGCTGGTGTCCCGTCCCTGGTAAATACCTTTTTTTTAAAGTGTGACCAAATTTGGTCTACAAAGTTTCTGTTTTTAATTGCAGGATTGGAACGTGGACACACAGAGACGGGGGAAAAAATTAAAAGCATTTTAATAGCTGTCTTAGACAAAGCTACAGGCTTTGTAAAGGTAGTGGATAAATCCTTCCTTAATTAAGAGACAGGCCACAGTAGGGGATGTTGCTTCCAACATACAATCACACCCCTAGAGCGCAAAAAGATACAACACTCACCTTTATCCATTATGTGTGTGATTATTTTATGCTAATGACTGTTGAGGGACATTCTTTTGCTTTAAATGTCAGGGGTTATTTATTTATTTAGGGGGAGCTCAAGTTTTTTTAAAAAAACTAAATAGCAAAATAAAACAAATGAAAAAGAATCCTCTCTCCTTACACAAACACACACTGTGTATTAACACAAGGAATTTGTGTTTGCTACCAGGAATTGTTTAAGCCTCTGGTTATTTGAATTTCTTCCGTGAAAGAATGGGAGAATAAATATACACAGAAATCCTATTATTTCTCAAGCTACAGGTCCAGCGCTAGCATAAAAAAAATATGTTGAAACCATCCGTTTGCAAAGTTAACCCCCACCCCCTACCCCCAAAGAGGTCATCTCGAAATTTTGTTCAATGTGAGCTGAAAATTCAGCGGCGTTTTTGGATTTCCGTCATGATCAGCCAGCAGAAGGAGATAGGCAATGGACAACGTGGTAGAAGCCACGGAGGCGACATGGGAGATGGGACAGATAGAAGAGCCAGAGATCAATGGTTCCAGCAAACAACCTAAGCACAAATCCCTTAGCTCCAATAAAAGGAAAAAGGATGCCTGCTTGTCTTCGACTGCCTTCCATAGTTATTGTGAGGTTGTTTCTAAAAGTTAATCGCAACATAAGAAGCTGCCTTTTAAAGAGCCAGTTCATCTAACTATGGCCCCGTTCAGAAGACATTTTAAACCACGGCTTTAACCATGGTGATTAAGCCAGAAAGCCGGGCCGTGTTCAGAAGACACCTTAAACCATAGTTTGAACTGCGGTAAATAAGCCCTTTTGCCATAGTCACCATGGTTAAAGCCGTGGTTTAAGGTGTCTTCTGAACACAGCCCGGCTTTCTGGCTCAAACACTGTGGTTAAAGCTGTGGTTTAAGGTGTCTTCTGAATGGGACCACTAACTGGCAGTGGCTCCTCAGGGTTTCAGATACTGGCCCTATTTAGGTAGGGTGACCAACTGTCAGGATTTCCCCGGATTTGTCCTGGTTTTTGTTCTTTCCATGGTGTCAGGGGGGATTTTCTATAATTTTCAATAATGTCCTGGAATGACACACCTTCCCCTTTAAGGCTGCCATTAGCATGGCAGGAGGGAATGACATGCTTTCTTGAGGCACATCATTCCCCCACCCCGAGCTCCAATTGAGGTCTTAAAGGGGAAAGTGGGTCATTCGTGGACATTATAGAAAAGGCCCCAATTGGAGTGGATGGTGGTGGTGCAGAATGAAATCCTTTCCCCTCCTCCACTCCAATCGGGTTCTTTAAGGTGGCGGGGGAATAACGTACTTTCTGCAGGACTCAGAAAGCTGCTTCCACACACACACACTAGGTGTCCTCTTTTTTGGTTTCCCAAATATGGTCACCCTAATTTAGGTGCGACTGGAATAAAGGTGGTTGGGGAAACAATGGAGCAGGGAGAGTTAGTGTGTGCCCATCACACAACCAGGAACCGTGCAGGGTGCTTTGTTTACTTACAGTTCCACATGGTGTACTTAGTCCCTTGGCCTCCTGCCACTGGTTACCCTGGTGGCCATTGCACTGTGAAAACACGCCGCTCTATCTGTCACTATGCAAAAGCAACCATAGAGTCCGACCACGATGCCTAGAGAGTTGCCAGAATTGGCAGACACTCTAGGTGGCCTACTCTATGGTCACTGCATTTTCATGCACGATGACTGTTTTAAACCGCGGGGAGCCCTACAGATGGCAGGGTAAGCCAATCCTGGGCCCCTTAACCCAACTGCAGGGGGGAGTCACCTCGGGGTGTTTAATTAGTCATTGTTGTCAGGTTTCTCTCCCCCCCCCCCCCCGCACATGACACGCTAAATCACTGTAGTTCACTTCCCCATCTAACCACGGTGGCTTAGTGTTACATGTGAACAAGCCCTAAATCCAATAGGGATGGGTGAGAAATATATTGCGTTCACATTTTAATGTGAGATCACCTAGCTTGTACCTCTCTGACCTGAACACATATCACAATAAAAGCTTGTGGTGTGTTCCACAGAACAAAACAAAAATGTGTTCCAAAATATGCACGTTTGAAAAAAAAATGTGCATGGGAAAATATGTGCATAAAGATGCTTTGGTCAATGGATACCTTGGTACAAAAATGCATACTCTTTGAAAAATGCACACACAAAAACACATTCAAAATTTCAGCAGGTGTCACTTATAGGCATGCAGCACCTGGTGAAATTCCCTCTTTATCACAACAGTTAAAGCTGCAGGAGCTATACTAGAGAGACCAGATACAAAAGAGGACAGGGCTCCTGCCGCTTTAACTGTTGTGATGAAGAGGACATTTCACATGGTCACCCTACTCACCACAACCCTCTGAGGTAGGTTAGGCTGAGTGTCCGTGACTGCTAAAGTCACCCATTGAGCTTCATTGCCGAGTGGGCACTAGAACTCAGATCTCCTAAGTCCTAGTCCAACACTCTAACCATTACACCACAGTGACTAGGGATGAAACAAAGGCCCTTCTCTATGCAAAACATGTGCTATACCACTGAGTTACGGCCCTTTCCCTAAGGGCGACATGCAATTAAATAATGATAATCAAATATATATTTGCGGGTTTTTAAAACGTGTGTGTGCGTTGGGGAGCAGGGCGGGTGTATTCTGCTTTTGGTTTGCTATTGCTTGTTGTAATTTAATTGTGCGTATATCCAAGACCAGGCATTTGGCCTCCTCACCCCTGAAGCACAAAATCGTAGCTCTGCAAAAGATAAAATAAATCTGGCAAAGAGCCTGCAGGGTTAACAAGGCAGGAGGGAAAGAATAGCAGCAGCGGCGGCAGCAGCAACAACAGCTTAGCTTGTGTTTTGATTTCTTTCTGTAGTGGTGAATATTGGCTAGCTGATCATTGGCTAGCTGATTAATCCTATCCGAATGTCGACCCTGAGCAGCTGAACAGGCTCTTCTGAAGAGACCAAGAACAGCAGGAGTTAAAAAGGGCCACACTGCAAGTACAAACAGTGCAGTGGAGGCTGGTGACTCTGGTGTCAATGGGGCAGTGAATCCACTCTGGGTTTTAGTTAGAACTCGAAAGGAGCTATCCAAGGTGCTTGGATAGCTCCTTTCAGGTTTTGTCAGGTTCTGAAGCAGATTTATCACTCCACTGACATTGGAGCCACCAGCCTCCATTGAAAAGGAGAATGGTCTTTTTCTGAAATTACACACATTTTCTTCCCTCTCTTTAAGCAAACTCAGAGATAGATGGAAAGTAGCTGCCTCGTTGGATAATTCATTTACTATGATCTCGTGTGTGTGTGTGTGTGTGTGTGTGTGTGTGTGTGTGTGTAATAAAAAATAATCCACAATTGACTTCTCCTTACATGTAAATGCCTGCTCAGATTAATTCTTCCTCCTACTTAATGAGGCAGGTTATTAAACTTGCTTCTCAATTTATCAAACAGTTTCCCATTCTCTGTTCATCTTAGAGGTGTTGCCTTCCCCTCCCTTTCCCCCCTCCTTTTTCTCCTTTTTTTTTGGGGGGGGGAGTTATTATCTGTACATCATTGATAGCCCAATTATGGAGTTTGGCATTCAAATGACAGCGAGAGATGTACAGTGGCTGATGAAGTCTGAAGGGGATTAAACCCTCCAGTAGTCACTTCTGGAGTCGCCTGGGACCAGGATGAATTCCCGCGTCATGCCAAATCAGTGCAGCGATCATGCTTGTCAATGAGAACAGTGACCTTTCCCATAAAGGGCACCATGCGTCCCCCTCTTGCACTGCGTGCACGGAGAAGATCCCTACTGGCCATCTATTCCGCTCCTGGCCCTCTTCTTTTTAATTTTTATTTCCCTTCCTTTTCATATACCAACTGGGTCAATAGATCATATTTGTCATCTGTTTTAATTTAGTTAGGGAAGTGTACATATAAAGGGATTTGTATCTCTAGCATTGGTGGTATTGGAATGAGGAACCTGGAGAGTTTTAGGCTACACCCTAAACCTGGTGGATTCCTATGCCTTGTGGGCTGAAGCTGACAGAATGGGAGGAATGACGGAGGCGATCTTCACCTCACTGTCCTCTGTCCTTGGTGATTTTCGCTGAAAAGGCTTTTCAGCCTGTCTAGTGAGGCCACTTTGGAGGGGAAGGGAAGGAGGCTGAAGGAGGCTCAGGACATCTCACATCCTGGCTTCTCCAGTCTCCTCCCCACCCACTGGAATGACCCTTTCCTCCTCCTCTTCCTCCTCCTCCTCCTCCTCCTCCAAGGTCACTTTTCCAAACTCAGAGGGCAACCTATGTAAGCCTATGTGGCAGGGTTTTGCTATTTTATTGTTTTACTCTGTACAGCGCCATGTACACTGATGGGGCTATAAAAATAAATAAATAAATAAATAAATAAATAATAACCGACACAACTCCCCCTTCCAAGGTGAGAACAATGTCTCCAACCTTGAAGGGTTTTCCCAAGCAATCCTATCATCTCTGGGATGCTCTCCGAGGGACCATAGGATTGCTCTCTCAAGGTATGTTCCATATATTGTAAAGGTTTTTTTTAAGGGGTTGTTTAATTTTCATTAGTTAATATGTATATAATTTTATTGTATGCATAGTATTGCATCATTGTGTACAATATCTATCTATCTATCTATCTATCTATCTATCTATCTATCTATCAATCTATCATTATCTATACCCAGATGACAACTATGATCCTCAGAGGAGGCCCCACTGGCCATTCCAAGACGAACGGAATGCTGCCATGAAGAATCTCAGCGGTGGGCCTTCTCTGTGGTGGCCCCCACTCTCTGGAGGACCCTCCCTCGTGTGGTTTGGGAGGCAGAAACCATAACATCTTTTAAGCGTCTCCTGAAGACATACCTTTTTACACAGGCTTTCCCTGGTCTTTAATGTAGCTGGTTTTACATTGCCTTTTTAACTTTTTAATTTTTTAAATTTGTACTTGTTGTATGTTATGGCTTTTAATTGTGCACTGCCCAGAGAGTTTCAGCTGATGGTCAGCAAAACATATTTATGAAAGGCTAAAAGCAGTAGCAAAGACAAAAACGCAGAGAACCCCAAACTAACAACCAATACATAAAAGTAAGCAGACGCAAAGAAAATAGCTTGCTTGAAATAGAAGAGTTGTATCCAATGTTAGTCTAACATAAGTTGCATTCATTTCAATGGGCCTACTCTACGTAGGACCAACGTAGGCTCCAACCTGAAATATCTTCACTTGTTGGCGGAACACAGATGTGGTCATCCTTTCAATGCCCCTGAAGAAGATCTTCATCAAAACCTATTGGGCATTTTTTTTCTATTTCATTAAATTTCATATATATGAAAGGGTCCAAGAGAATCATTTCGAGGCTTTGCCTCTTTCCTTCCTTCCTTCCTTCCTTCCTTCCTTCCTTCCTTCCTTCCTTCCTTCCTTTCCCCTTCCATCCTCCTCACTCGCATGCTTCTTCATTGCTGTGAAGTGCACTCATTTTTCCAACAGCTAAGTTTGTTCCATCCCATTTCCACATTGGATTGCCAATATCTTTAGGCTGCCCCAAAAATAAGTAAATACATCATATGTATATTGGTGTGAATTTTTCAAAATAGATGGCGTTTCGTAGGTATTTTGTTTTGCAGTTTTTTTCAAATTTACACATTTTTACAAGCAGTTTCCCCTCATTTCGTAAAGTATTGTTTGTGTGTATTTTCCCCAAAAGTATGCTTTTTTGTATGTTTTCTTTTTCCAAATGTGCACATTTTTTAATGTGTGAATTGCATCACAGCCTGTAGAAAGGTGCAGATTTCAACGTCTAATTTGTTCCTGTTTAGGTTTGGGAAGTGAGGGTTTGGGGGCTGTCTAAATGTGATGAAAGCCCCGGGGTGGGTGCGCAGTGGCATGGCGTCAATTATATGACACAGCAGCCACCGCACAGCCATGCCAGGGTTTCCCTCCAAAGCTCTGAAGCAAAAAAAGTCAGGGACTTACCCTGACTTTTTTGTTTGGAGTGTGGCGAGGATGATGTATCCAAGATCTGTCACCACTCTGGGGTCACAGCAGAAGTGCGGCCGGGTGGATGGCAACCCCTGATTGATCAACATCCACCCATGCAGAGGGGAGCAGGCAGGCCCCCCCACCCAAAAATGCACATTTTTGCTGCTGCATGGGGATTAGCCGTTGCTCCCCTACAGCAGCGAAAATGCGGGAGTTCAGTTACCATGGCAGCAACCCGCCACCATAAAGACAACCCCTTGGTAGGTTGCACCCATCCCTAAACATAACACATTCCCTAAGGGGATGTCTCCTCATGCATAGAGCTACACACACAAGTATGTGATGTATAACCAGGAGGAAACGGCTTGGTACCATATGCTTCAGGAGAAGAAAGGAGGGGGGAACCAATGATAGGAAAGAGCAAGGTTTAGAGCTTGCCTTTAGGACTAGTACATCTTCCTACAGCGCTGGGTCACTCCAGAGAGCAAAGAGGGTCTAACGCTGGATTCAGTAATTGCTTAGCACGGTTCTTTAACAGTGGAGTTTCCAGTTAAGTTTAAGCTACCCATAGAAGATGGAAGAAGAAAAAGCCTAGTAATTGGACTTATTGACAAACTGCCCTCTGGGAAGTATCCCACCGAAGATTAATAGTATCGGAGAACGCTGTGACTCAAGATACAATAAAAATGCCTGATGGGGGAGGAGGCAATGGGCCAATCCATATCCAATAGAGCAAAGTAAAGATGGGGAAGGGTTGGCAGAAGTACAATAAGGGAGAAAAAGAAAAATCACAGTCCGTCCCTTTTTGTTTATTCTTAGATGGTTTTCCTCACAGTCTATTGTAGTGTCAGGCCCTTTCTTTACGAAGCAGACAGAATACTCACTGATCTCACCGATGACCCCGGTGAGACTGCAAATAGTTCGGAGACCAAGCTGAAAGATTCAGAACAACCTTTGTAAAAAAAGACTCCAGCAAGGCCAAGGAAAAGGGGGAGGGAAAAAATGAAATCTTTTTTAGATTAAGTGCAGGGGATGGTGAAACCAAGGGGACAATCCAGTTCTCCAGAACATCTTATCATTCACTTGCACTCGGAGATCTATGTTCACAGAATGGTGGAAGAATCCACTGTTGCACCCAGTAATGGAACTGAAGCACACCCTTAGATTGTAAGCTCCTAGAGGCAGGGACCTGCCATTTTGTTTATGGAACCCTGTAAGTGGTAATATGAATACTATATAAAGGAAAATAAGTTTTTACTGTACATTAATAATAATAATAAGTTGTGTGTGGGGGTGCTGGGGGTGGAATCAGAGTCCTGATGAAGCTGGATGCAACTTCAACTTCCCTGGCATGTGATATACTGCCTTTTAAGGGAGAATGGTGGACGACCACTGGTAGAGCGGACGCAGGGCTTGCAGGGTTGAAGCAACAGGATTTTCTGATTAGCAGGTACAATGATGGCATCAACCTCCCCTCCCATACTTTTTTGGCCTCTGTGAGTTTAGCTCATAGTAGCTGGTGGAGAAACAGATTTTCCCCACAGTAGTATAGTATTTTGAACTATCCCTGTTGTAATGCAAAGATCGTTGGGTTGCCCTGGGCCTTGAGTGAGCAATTAAGACCTATTCGCTTTACAAAAGGCCTACTCCTGGCGGAGATGAAAACTGCTAGAACTAGGAAAAGTGCAGAAAAAGGCAACTAAAATGATGAAGGGGCTGGAGCATCTCCCTTATGAGGGAAGGTTACAACAGCTGGAATTGTTGAGCTTGGAAAAAAGGATGGTAAGGGGAAACAGGATAGAGGTCTATAAAATTATGGTGGGGAGAATGCGGATAGGGAGACGTTTCTCTCTCTCTCCCATAAACTGAATGGTGGGAGATTCAGGACTAATAAAAGGAAGTACGTCTTCACACAGTGCATAATTGAACTATGGAATTCGCTACCATGAGTTGCAGTGATGACTACCAATTTGGATGGCTTTAAAAAGGGAATGGACAAATTCCTGGAGGAGAAGACTATCACGGGCTACTAGTCCTGATGGATATCTGCTACCTCCAGCATCAAAGTCATAAGCCTATGTACATCAGTTGCTGGGAAACATGGGTGGGAGGGTGCTGTTGCACCCAAGTTCTGCTTGTGGGGTTTTGGCCGACAGCTGGTTGGCCACTGTGTGAACAGAGTGCTGGACTAGATGGTCTGATCCAGCATGGCTCATCTTAAGTTCTTAGCTGGTTTGTTGATATGGATCAACACAACTCACATTGTATTTTTGTACTCTCCTTGGGATGTGGCTATAGGGACTGTCAGGATAAACTCCTGCACTCCAAAACTGACCACTACACCACTGTTGATGACCCTGAGGATACCTTACAACTTTATAACCCTATGAATCTTTCTTTGACTTTTGCTTGCATCCAAATAATAATATCAGCCAAAAGATGCCACAAAGTTGAGATGTTCTGCAGATTGATGTCACAGGCAAAGTAAGCAGTCATCGATAAAAACTTAATAATAGTTCTTCTGGGCCAGACCAATGGTCTTTCTAATCCAATATCCTGTCTGGAAATTTAATCATTAAATCCATTGGGAGAAAAGGAAGAAATACACACACACACAACACTAACTGCATTTTTAAATCACTGCATGCTCTTCTGGAATGTAAAATCCATTCCATCAGCATTTTGAGGTTTGTCAGGGGCCTTTCATTCCATTATCCATTCATTGATGGAATCAGACCTTTTTTCCAATTTCCCTAATTTGCGCAAATTCATACTTGCGAAAATACGCAAATCATCCCAACATGTTTATTTTTGTGCTTTAGACTATGGGGGAAATGTGCAAATCCCCCCACAATGTGCATTTTTATGCTTTAGCCTATAGAGAAAATGCACAACCCTCCCCTCAAATGCACAAATCCCCCAATATCTGCATTTTCATCTCCTTTAGCCTATGGGGGGGGGAGGAGCACATTTTCAGCTGATTTTTTTAACGTATTTTTTCTCAGCAGCTGGGACAGTTGTGGAATAGGTTTCTGGTGGTGGTGAAAAACCCATCTGGAAGTCTATGGAATCTGTGTGATTCCAGGAAAAACTGGGCTGTTGTGGAATCCATGGGTCAGATTCATAGAAAATCCAAAAGCATTTGATTACTTTTCAGATTTATTTATTTGAATAAATAAATGGAATCAGTTGCCTGGTGAGGTTGTGGGCTCTCCCACACTAGAGGCCTTCAAGAGGCAGCTGGACAACCATCTGTCAGGGATGCTTTAGGGTGGATTCCTGCATTGAGCAGGGGGTTGGACTCAATGTCCTTGTAGGCCCCTTCCAACTCTGCTATTCTATGATTCTATTATTTATTTATTGCATTTCTATACTACCCAATAGCCAAAGGTAGCAGCACCAAAACAACTGGCACTGGCTGCCCATATTGGGGTAGGGATATTGTGTATGCTGAAGACCCCAGCTTCAATCCCCAGAATATGCAATTTAAGAATTGTACATAATAGGGGCGGCCAAAAATCTCTGCCTGAAATCCTTCACTGCTGCTGCCACCAGTCGGTACAATTCACAGTGGTCTACATCAGTCACCCTCCTTGTCTTTTGGAGTCAGTAGGCAGCTTTGGAATTTTGAGAGAGTGCCATTGGTGCCCTCACAGAACGGCTGGCATCAAGGGGGCTTGCCCTTTCACAAAATGGCTACCATGTTGGACAGGGCTGGTCATAAAGCACTCATTTCTCAGAAGGCAAACTTGTGAAACTTAAAGCTAAACTACACCTGGAGCCCTTTTGCTACAGAAGAGGGCTACTTCTGAATGTTCCCTGCTTCCCGATCGCTGTTCATGGGGCACACACGACTGATCTGACCCACAATTGCAGGAGTGCCATTCTGGGAGTATGTGTGCCCCATTACAAAGCTTCTGCATGTGAGTTGGTACAAGTGGGCGGGGCTAGGGAGATGGCTATGGGGCATAGCTTTTTTTTTTTTTAATGACTCGTGAAGGATGAGCACAAATGCAGATGCATAGCAACACATACGGGGGATAGGAACTCCTTCAAATATGTGCTACTGTGCAGAGATATGTTTGTATTTTTTAAAAGCCACAATTGGTGGTATAACATGCCAATTGCACACGCCCCTCACAATTGGCTGTTCACTGAGCCCGGAATTTGCAGCCAACAGCAATGACTTCACAAGGGCGGGGGAACACCATAAACGTTCTTAGGAACGGACACGAGACAGCCAGAAAAAAACGTGACAAAAGCAGTCAGGGATATTCCAGGAAAACTGAGAGGTGGAGTTGAGAACGTCATGCGCCCTAAAAGTGACGACTCCGATACAATCCTGCAATAAAGGGCTGGTGTAGACTCCGCCTAAAAGAAAAGCATCTTGCTCAGGAAAGTACGTACAAGGAACAGGTGGAAGCTATGCTTCAAACTACCAAACCACTCTTTTGAACTCTTTGTGAACCGCCCAGAGAGCTTCGGCTATTGGGCGGTATAAAAATGTAATAAATAAATAAATAAATAAATAAAGGTGCTAGAGAGCAGGACTTCACTTTGCAGCATGCCAGCAACCGAAATAATAATTAAAATATGAATTTATTTCAAACATTTCTTGGCCTCCTTTCAGGGCAGAAGGCTTTGCAAGGTGGCTTTCAAGAATTATGTATATATATATGAATGAAATCTTAAGAAAAAAATATCTTAAGAAATAAAATTCATGAGGGGAGAGGGAGCCTGAGAGGTTCCAAGAAAACTGACTGTGGCCAGCAGATTGCAAACCCCGGGGATAAATGGACCATAGTCTGACCTAGGGCTCATCTACACCAAGCAGGATATTCCACTATGAAAGTGGTATGAAAGCAGTATATAAAAGGCAGGAGCCACACGACTGCTTTATAGCGGTATTGAAGTGCACTGACAGCTGTTGGGGCCCATTGACACATACCATATACCGCTTTCATACTGCTATATCCTGCTTGGTGTGGCTCCTGCCTTTTATATACTACTTTCATAGTGCAATTTCCTGCTTGGTGTAGATGAGGCCTTAGTATCACACAGTTTCATGTGCTCAGTTGCCAACAATCCACTTTAATTGCTCAGATTTTGCACTGTGTTCTAAGATGGCCAGTTTGTGGAATCATCAAAGGAGTATCATAACTTTGAATGTCTAAAACATGATCACAACAAGTGGTGTTCTTTCTAAAAATAGATGCATTAGACTGTTTTGCTCTTCCTATTTTCTTGAATCCCAAATTAATACAGTTTTTCCTCTCCTTTTGCATAGAAACATATAAACAGTGGAGTCTTTTTTTAAAAAAAAAAAAATCCATTATTGATTTTCAAAGCAGAGCAAATATCAGCTAGAAGAACCCAGATATGAGTTTCCGCGATGAGAGTGAGATTGCTTTCTCAATGCTTCCCATTACACTATCTCCATTACACAAATCAGAGGGGGTATTTTGCCTCCATCACATCATATCTATTTCCTTTCACCTCCAGTGCCTTCCATTGAGCAAAGCATAATTAATGTATAGGACTCACTGACACAAGATGGAGGTAATGGCCACTCGCTTAGATGGCTGTTTAAAAGGGTTAGGCGAAACCATGAGGATGGATCTATTAGACACAACTAGGAAAGAGGGAGAATTCCATTTGGTCTGCATTTTGAAGAGAACTGACCTCATTTGCACTTCCTGGACTAATATGCTGATTGAAGCACAGTTATCCTTTGGAATGCACACTCCTCCAAATTTTGTGATGCAGATCTTGGCTCAAAAACTGCATACAAAAATGTGTACTTTAGGGATAGCTGCATACAAAAATGCATATATTAGGGGGAAAATAGACTGATTCATCCATCCCTACAATAGCTAAATGGAATCTCCACGTTCAGAAGCAGCAAACCTCTGACAGACAGATGATGGGGATGACGGACAAGGGAAGGCTTTTGCCATACCCTGACTTTGAGCTTCCAGAGGTTCCATTTCATTGACCACAGTTGGAAACAGAATGGGCCTTCAGTCTTCTGCAGCAGGGCAATTCATAACATCAGAGGACTTGCCTTGTAAGCTATATTTCTCCATTCCGCCCCACAGTCTAAAACACATTTGTTCCCCAATAAGAACATCAGAAGAGCCCTGCTAGATCAGACCAAGGGTCCCTCTAGTCCAGCACTCTGTTCACACAGTGGCCAACCAGCTTGCTACTGCCCTCTCACAGTTTTCTCAAGATCCTTTAGATGGCACCATCCCCCTCCTGTGCACTTCCCGCTCCTTCTTGCCTGTTTTCCATCACAAAATGGACCCCTTTTAATCCAACATTTTTTTAGGAAACAGAATGCGTCCCCATTTCCTGCCATTTTCACAAAATATTTT
Source organism: Elgaria multicarinata webbii (assembly GCF_023053635.1). Lineage (NCBI taxonomy): Eukaryota > Metazoa > Chordata > Lepidosauria > Squamata > Anguidae > Elgaria > Elgaria multicarinata. The sequence goes on along the minus strand of NC_086174.1, from coordinate 17,448,834 downwards.
TTGTGAACCGCCCAGAGAGCTTCGGCTATTGGGCGGTATAAAAATGTAATAAATAAATAAATAAATAAACTGGCGCAATAAAAACAGCCTCTGAATGGGTCACGTGGTCTTTGTTTACTTCCTCTTTCTTCTTTGGGAAGAAACAGGAAGTATTGTGGGACAGGAGCGGGTGTGAAGAAGCAACGGTAGGGAACTGGCAGTTCTAGGTTCTTGTGACTGGCAGTTCTAGGTTCTTCTGACTGGCAGTTCTAGGTTCTCATCGCAGTGAATGGTTTTACCAGTGCTTGATACAATTCTCTCCAACGGAACAATAAGTATACCAGTCTGTTGATTTACAATGAAGATTTGGACTTCCGAATCAAAATTAGGATTCGGAGGCAAGTTGAAGCGGGTGGCCTCAATCGGTTTGAGCCAAATTTTATTATTATTATTATTATTATTATTATTATTATTATTATTATTATTTTATTTATTTATATAGCACCATCAATGTACTTGGTGCTGTACAGAGTAAAACAGTAAATAGCAAGGCCCTGCCGCATAGGGTTACAATCTAATAAAATCATAGTAAAACAATAAGGAGGGGAAGAGAATGCCAACAGGCACAGGGTAGGGTAAGCAGGTACAGGGTAGGGTAAAACTAACAGTATAAAGTCCGCACAACATCAAGTTTTAAAAGCTTTAGGAAGAAGAAAAGTTTTTAGTTGAGCTTTAAAAGCTGCGGTTGAACTTGTAGTTCTCAAATGTTCTGGAAGAGCGTTCCAGGCGTAAGGGGCAGCAGAAGAAAATGGACGAAGCCGAGCAAGGGAAGTAGAGGCCCTTGGGCAGGCGAGAAACATGGCATCAGAGGAGCAAAGAGCACGAGCGGGGCAATAGTGAGAGATGAGAGAGGAGAGATAGGAAGGAGCTAGACAATCAGGCTGTTTTCTGAACAGCCAGCACAGGGACTAAACTGATTCTTGTGCTCAGTGCACACTCATAGGGTCGTATCCAACAGTGACTGTGCATGCATGCCAACACTGTTGGATGCAGTCTGCACACGTCCAGCCCTGCCAGCCCAAATCCCACATGCAGCTCTTCCCAGGTCTCACCCCATCCAGAAACCAGCACATTCACTCACGTGAGGGCTTGCCCTGGAAGCGCTATATCCCAGCTGCGCACAGACCTGGGCTTGGCTCCTACTGAATAACACCCTCCATGTACAGGAGGCAGTCAAAATGTTTTTATTTCACCAGGCTTTTAATGAGCTGTAAGTGTATGTTGACTTTGCTGACTATGGTTTTTTTTTATGTGATTTGATTTTCCAGTCGTTTCATTGTTCTCAACTCTAATTGGATCAGGATTGGGTTTTTATTGTTGTGAACTGCCTTGGGGGGTCCTTAAGGGGGCCAAAAGGTGATGCTAAAATGTTTCTATAAATAAATACGTCACAGTACTTTATCAAGGGCCTGTGCCGTGGCTGGATTCCAGTGAGGTTGTGTTGGCAGCTGCCTTTTCCTCATCGCCAGCCTCTTAGGGTCCAAGCTTTATTGAAGCAGACACATGGAGACACATGCAGGTCAAGTCTCCAGGCAAGGAGTCAGCAAGCAAAGGTGCATTATTCATATATGTATGGGTGTTTTTTGGGTTCTCCTGGAGAAATGAAATGATGCAGCTGATAATTCTGCATTGCTCTATGCAGATGCGCGTCAGAAACGGGCACAGTTTCATCACTGCCATCAATCCGTGTTTAACAAATATGGTTTATCCTACACTCCTGGACAACAAGGTTAATGACAGGGGACAATCTAAAACACAACGTGTCGCCTGGAGGATGCATGTGGGGCCTCAATGCCCTCTGGTGCAGCCCTCGCCACACCCCCGTGCCCCACAATGGTAAAAATAAAGGCATCCATAGTGCTATGGGGGACAACTGGCGCTTTTGGCCAATTTGGGATGCGCCCCATGGACTGGGGAGTTACCACATGGACTGCAGTTTGTGGTGTGGGTCCAGGGGGGTACGCACACACAAAAATATCCCGGACTTCCAGAAGATGCCCCTCCTTAATCAAAAAGGTCAGTTTTACACAGAGTTGTGTGTAGCACTCGTGTTATACAGCCGCTTTTGTGCATTCATCATGGCACAGCATCTATATTTGTTTATTTATTATTTTACACCTTTGCATCGCTCCTGCTTACCTTTCTGTGACAGCCAAAGGTCTTTTGGGGGGGGAGGGGGGCAATCATTGGGACCCCTTTTTATTAACCCTATCCCCTGATATCATAGTCAGTTATGGCATCTTTGTATGTAATATGGAAAACGATATTAATGCACATACACATCCTGCATGCTGCAAATATGTAGATGCAGCCCCTGCTTATGGAATTAAAATTTAAAATTAGATACAGTAGATACGAAACTTAGATACAAAATATGAGGAAAGGATGGGAGACGGAAATTGAAAATAGGAGATGGGGGACCAAGCATAGCATTAGGGGATATCTAATCTACACCAAGCAGTGTATTGCACTATGAAAGCGGTATATGGTATGTGTCAATGGGCCCCAACAGTTGTCAGGGCACTTCAATACCGCTATAAAGCGGTAGTGTGGCTCCTGCCTTTTATATACTGCTTTCATACCACTTGCATAGTGGAATATCCTGCTTGGTGTAGATTAGGCCTGTGTGTGTGTGGTGGAAGATAAATTACAAAGAAGGCCTGAGAAGTAAATTTTAAGGAATTTTCTTTCCTTCTTTCATTGATAAGGGAGATAGAAGAAGCAGTACAAGTATAATGCCAGTATAAGGGAAATCCTCAGTTATGTACCACAATAAGGGCACAATGCTATCCGGACAGTCACCAGCCTCCAAAATCAGAAGCTGTCAACTATACTATGCAGGGCGGCTGGAGCACAGAGTGAATCCTCTTCTCTGTGCTCCATCTGTCCTGCATTTTTGCCTAGTTGGGCCATTTCACTTTTCTAGGCAGGACTTCAGGGGCTCAACTAAAAACTTTTCTTTTTCCTAAAGCTTTAAAACTTGATGTTGTGCAGACTTTATACTGTTAGTTTTACCCTACCCTGTGCCTGCTTACCCTACCCTGTGCCTGTTTGCATTCTCTTCCCCTCCTTATTGTTTTACTATGATTTTATTAGATTGTAAGCCTATGCGGCAGAGTCTTGCTATTTACTGTTTTACTCTGTACAGCACCAGGTACATTGATGGTGCTATATAAATAAATAATAAAAATAATAATAATAATAATATGAAGCTATTTAGAGGAGCTTCCGTGGTCTCCTCCCCTCTCTGAACCCGGGATTGCCCCCTTTTCTCCCTGTCTGCGCTCTATTTCCTAAAATGGAGCTGTAGCTGCTGTGTCAAGAACCTCACTGGCTATGAGGGGCAGAGGAGGGGAAATCAATTTCTGGGCTCTGATGTCAGAGCCCTGGTTCTGACCTCAGTTCCCAAAAACTAACAAATCCTATGACCCTCTATACAGTGGCCATAGGATTGCTCCCTCTGTCTTCATGCCTATATCAATTTCAGAGAGCAAGTGTGGGCTCACATGATTTAAGGTGCAATCCTATTGGGCTGCCATCTGTTAGATGGAAGCCTCTAATCTCAGGCTTCTGAGATTTCTACCCTGCTCTACCCACCCTCACCCCTTCATTGTGTATTTAATGCCCCCGTTCAAGAGACACCTTCAACCATGGCTTTAACCACAGTGGTTAAGCCAGAAAGCCGGGCCACGTTCAGAAGACACCTTTAACCATGGTGACTAAGGCAAAAAGCCTTATTCACCATGGTTAAAACTGTGATTTATGGTGTCTTCTAAACATGGCTTGGCTTTCTGGCTTAACCACCATGGTTAAAGCTGTGGTTTAAGGTGTCTTCTAATCGGGGCCTACATGAAAGGAGTACAGACACGAAACCCCCAAAAGAATGTACACTCTCTCGCCGTATTCTGCAATCTACCATTTTAAGTGGCATGAAAATCCTGCTTTAAAAACAACAAAGAGAAGAAGAAAGCATCCTTCTTTTACTTTTGAAGAGATTGCCATTTGAGTGTTTCAGCTTGGAACTCCTCTGTTACAGTACGGAGTCGGCCCACACAACTTAAGGCCCTCCAAGCTGAAGGTGGCCCGCAAGTCATGGACGGTAGATCAAAGGTCTCAAGAGACATTATTTTCCTGCTTGCCAAGGACTACAATACCAGGGTTTATGCGACAGACCTAGTGTAAGAGTCTGTTATGTCGCTGACCTGTCCACCATTTCCGCCACACGTTTTGGATGGGTATCGGCATGTTTTACTGCTGAGTGTGCTTGCTGTTGTTGTTGTTGTTATTTAAATACAAACATGTCTCTGCACAGCAGTGCATATTCAACAGAGTTCATATCCCCCATATGTTGCTGCACATCCCTCATGACTCATTAAAAAAATCCCTCTGCCCAGTACCCATCTCCAAAGCCCCCACCCCCACTTCCACTGATCCACATGCGGGAGAGCCGTAATGGGGCACGCATGCTCCCACAACGGTACTCCTGTAATTGCGGTAAAGACTGGTCACGTGTGCCCTGTGAGTGCCGATTATGGAAGCTGGGAACATTCAGAAGCATCCCTCTTCCGTTGCGAAAGGGCTGCAGGTGTAGATTAGGCCTTGCTCTCACACAGGACCTCTTGAGAATGCCATGGAGATAACACTTGGAGGGGGTTAGCAGAACTCGGGCTACAGGTCACCGAACCTGGAGCTAAAGGGTTAATGTGTGCCTGAACAAGGTGGGAAGGGATTGCTGGGATGTTTGTTTTTCCCTTTCCTGTCTCCTCCCCTCTACTTCCTTCTTCCTCTTGTTCCCTGCCTCATGGGTTGCTGACCACATGGCTGAACTGAGCCATCTTACCCTAGGATGGAAAGTCACTTATTCCTCAAGTAAAGTTTCTTTCAGACCACTATTGGAGTGTTTCTTTTGTCAACACGTGTGGCTACTCACAGGGAGCTGATTTGGATGACAAGAGAGGGAAGAAGGAGAGACCAGAGCTCACTGGTAGAGGACATGGTTGCATGCATAATATCCCAGGTTCAAGTCCCAGCATCAGTATTTGAAAGTCTCTTAAGTAGCAGGACTCAGAAAACTTTCCCTCTTGAGACCATTCAGAGCTGCTCACAATCCTGGGATAGATAGACCACTGTAACCTCTATTGCAGTGTAACGCAGCATCCTATGCTCCATAGGGAAACACACACACCCAGCATCAACAACCTGGCTCAATTTAATGGAGAGAAAAATTAAATATAGGGGGTCCATTTCAAACAAGGCTAGGAAGGTTGCAACCTGGGTGGACCCAATGCTCCCGCCGCCAAATGTGTGCAGAATCAAAGCTCTCAGGCGTTTTATGTAGGCGCAGCTTCGGCTAATATCCAGTCAAGCATTAGTTACCAAACCCCGGGAAGATCTAACATTCTTCAGGTCGGACAGATTTCCTTGGCTGTGTGGCGCTTAAATGGAACTCTCGAATCGGCGAAGGTTACCTCATTATTTCCAGCTGACATGAAACTGTTTACTAATCCTACATTATTTGGAGCCTCCATTTAAGCATACCCTTTATCATTGATTTAGACAGCATGGGATATTTTAATTCCTGCCTACGCTTAATGCTCACTGGCCACTGTGCCTGCCGTGTTATTATCTCAGCATCCGACGGGCGCTGAAAGTCTGATTGTTTTCTATCGCGGATGGGGAGCTGATAATGACAGGTAACGAAGGAGCTCCTTGTGAGTTTTAATGCCGTGTCATTCACTCAGGCAGATGTATGTTGGAAGGGAAGGACATGTGTGTGTGTGTGTGTGTGTGTGTGTGTGTGTGTGTAGGGGGGAAGGTTTCAAAATGTATGATTGAAATCAGTAAGTGAAAGTAGTTTTTTTTTTTTTAAATGGATGTTCAACTAAACTGCCTGCCCTGCAAAGTGAGCATACTGAACAGAATGCAGAGCAGAAGGTTGGCAAAATCTTTCAGCCTGCGAATCAAATTCAACTTCGAAGAAGCTCTCAGGCGGCACATTCCAGTGGGGGGCGGGGCTAAATGCAAAATGGGTGGGGCCAGATTTTAATAATTATAATTATAATTATAATTATATCATCTAGGGTGACCGTATGAAAAGGAGGACAGGGCTCCTGTACCTTTAATAGTTTTATAGAAAACGTTAATTTCAGCAGGTGTCGTTTCTATGCATGCAGCACCTGGTAAAGTTCCCTCTTCATCACAACAGTCACAGTGACCAGATACAAAAGAGCAGGGCTCCTCCAGGTTAACTGTTGTGGTGAAGAGGGGATTTCACCAGGTGCTGCAAGCATACAAATGACACCTGCTGAAATTTTCTTTTCTATTCAACTGTTAAAGATACAGGAGCCCTGTCCTCCTTTTCATATAGTCACCCTAAAAATACCATCCTATTGTAATTTAAAATAGGAATTATAGAATAGTAGAGTTGGAAAAGGCCTATAGGGCCATGAGTGGATCACAGAATGAAAGACACCAGACAATCCATGAAACACAAATGGAAGGGATTGAACACAAACTGTATATCCCTAATGGTAGCACACTAGTTATGGAACTCTCTCCCCAGGAATGTTTGTCTAGCATCAACCTTACTACATTTTAGGCACAGGTCAACGCAATCCATATTTGCTGGTGCTTTTAGCAGAGCAGTGGATTGTTTTTTAAAGATGCTCTTAGGTTTGCTTGTGTTGTTTTGTTTTTGGCATTTCATATACTATGCTGGTTTATCCTGCTGTTTATCATTATACGTTGTATTTCCATTTTATTTTGTTTTAATGATGTCTTCTTTTTAACTTTAATTTGCAAACTGCTTTGAGAATGTTAAGAAATTGAAAGATAAGGTACAAGTCCAACAAATGAAGGAAATAATAAACAAACATGCAGACTCGCGAACACTCCCATAACATTTCTTTTTACAACAGGGTCAATATATATGTAGGCAGTTCTGTTAAAAAAAATAAAAAATAAAACTGAATATCTCTGCACCTTCAAATCTATGGAGAATAATGGACACTAATGCTAGGACCCAAAACTAAATTGGACTCAAATTGGAAAATGTGTACACGAATAATAATAATAATAATAATAATAATAATAATAATAATAATACTGCAGTTTTGGAGGATAAATGACTCAATTTTATGATGCCACTTTTTGACCATGCAAGAATATGGGAGATCCAGGACAGAAAAGAGAAAAGAAAAGAAAAGAAGTACTTCTTCACACAGTGCATACTTAAGTTATGGAACTCACTACCACAGGATGTGGTGATGGCCACTAGTCTAGATGGCTTTAAAAGGGGGTTGGATAAGTTTCTGGTGGTGAAGGCTATCAGTGGCTACTAGCCGTGATGGTTGTGTGCTATCTCCAGTATTTGAGGCAATAAGCTTGTGTGCACCAGTTGCTAGGGAACATGGGTGGGAGGGTGCTGTTGCACCATGTCCTGCCTTGTTGGTTCCTGGCCGATGACTGGTTGGCCACTGTGTGAACAGAGTGCTGGACTAGATGGATCCTTGGTTTGATCCAGCATAGCACTTCTTAAGTCCGTAATAGGTTTTGCTTATCCCCATTACCATGAAGCCGGAGATGTTTAAACAAGAATATTACATTTTGCGTATGGATTAGCAGTGAAGGCAAGTTCTGAAGGAACCCCACATATTAAACCACCCTGAAGAAAGTCATGCACATCCAGGAACGATCTGGATCTTGTGCATTTGGGAATGGGCAATAGAGAGTTGTGATTCACAATCCATGTGGTGCCCAGTCATATCAGTCTCCAAGAAGAAAGGCTGAAGTATGCCTTGAACAACTATGTCACCACCATGTTGGATGTAATCTATGCTGCTTAGAAGTGAGGAAGGCCTCGTGCAGCACTGATCCCCACTCTCTCTACCGAAATATGAGCAGAGACCTTATCGACAGGACATAGGCATGCACAACACATTTCATTAGGGTATGCACCCAGGGAGTTGTTGTTTTTCTTTTTTAAAAAAATGAACATTTTTTGAATACTCAGTCATAAAGGACATTATTTTTATTCATTCATTTATTAAACACTGTAGACACTGATGCCGTACTTTGCAATTGGCTCACCTGACCATGGGAGGGTGGTTGCAGGTGTAGGGTGGAGTGAGGAGACTCTCCTCAAGCTCCAGCAATGGTGGGGCTTTGTGGTGACACTGGCCTTTTCATTTCTGCTGCCGGGAGCAATGATGCTCTCTCAGAGGCAGAGGTTCTTCAGCACGACAGCAGAGCAGGCAGAGGGCAGCCAGAGGGCCGTTCCAGCTCTGTCTGGATCTCCTTCTGTATCCCTGCTCAATGCCCCCCTCAATTTGGCACTTATTGCTTGAGACATTGGGGTATGCCTGGGCACACCCAGCAAACCCCTTGCACATGCCTATGCTACAGGAACAGAGTAAGGATGCATAGGGAATGGGCTGTACAGCTGACTGATTCTGGGAGAAGCCCAAGAGCATAACACCATTGTCTAGATAGTCTAGTCACATCCCCCAGCTCTGAATAACAGGACAACGTTGGATGCAGGAAGGCACTTTTAAATGGACTGTCGCCCAGTTTCAAGGAAGATGCCTGCCCATTATCTGGTGAGCCGATGGAGAAAAATCATAGATTTATTCTGATGAGTGTAAGAATGGATCATGGCTCCGATTCTACCCCCTTTTCTGTTGTTTCTCCTGTGTCAAATTTAATCATAGAATCATAGAATAGCAGAGCTCCTCTGATGCCATGTTTCTCGCCTGCCCAAGGGTCTCTCCTTCCCTTGCTCGGCTTCGTCCATTTTCTTCTGCTGCCCCTTACGCCTGGAACGCTCTTCCAGAACATCTGAGATCCACAAGTTCAATCGCAGCTTTTAAAGCTCAGCTAAAAACTTTTCTTTTTCCTAAAGCTTTTAAAACTTGATGCTGTTTGGACTTTATACTGTTAGTTTTACCCTACCCTGTGCCTGTTTACCCTACCCAGTGCCTGTTTGCATTCTCTTCCCCTCCTTATCGCTTTACTATGATTTTAATAGAATGTAAGCCTATGCGGCAGGGTCTTGCTATTTACTGTTTTACTCTGTACAGCACCATGTACATAGATGGTGCTATATAAATAATAATAATAATAATAATAATAATAATAATAATAATTGGAAGGGGCCTACAAGGCCATCGAGTACAACCCCCTGCTCAATGCAGGAATCCACCCTAAAGCATCCCTGACAGATGGTTGTCCAGCTGCCTCTTGAATGCCTCTAGTGTGGGAGAGCCCACGACCTCCCTAGGTAACTGATTCCATTGTCGTACTGCTCCAACAGTCAGGAAGTTTTTCCTGATGTCCAGCTGGAATCTTCCTTTAACTTGAGCCCGTTATTCTGTGTCCTGCACTCTGGGAGGATCAAGAAGAGATCCTGGCCCTCCGTAAGCCTCATGTGGCAGGGCCCTATCACCTTGGTCTCTGTAAAGTAGCATGCACATGGGGGAGTAGGAAAAGGAGAAGGGAGAGAGAAAAGAGAGAGAAAAGAGATTATGCAAAGGGAGTGGAAGTAGAAGTAGTACTAATAGTAGTAGTAGTAATTCTGCCTAGTAATCAAAAGTTTGAGAAACCCTGGCATAGGGAAACAGCATGAAAGAGAATTGGGGAGGGCGCTCAGTTAATGAGGCTAGAAAATACTCCGTTCCGAGCACAGTGTGTTGGTTATCGTGACAATGATGATGTTATGAGGCAGATGGTAAAAGTGATAGAATGTAGACACTGCCATTTATTGCAAATGGTGATTAGCTTTTTGTCTGGTACGAGCAGAAGCAAACCCATACGGTATCAATGAGGGTTGCATTGTACTGAACCGAGAGAGAGTGAGGAGAGAGAGAGAGAGCTGTTTCTTCTCTTCCTCTTTAACTTTAGATTTAGGCTGTTTCTACACCTGCCTTTCCCCCCAGGATCATTCCTGGATCGTCCCTGTGCATCCAAATGCCACACAGGGGATCCCGGGAGCAGACAAGGGAAGATCCCTCCATTTTCCTGGGAAAACCCTTACATGTAGAAAGGGCCTCAGGCTCTTTCTACACCTCCCGGCATTCCAGGAGGGAGCGGGGAGGCTCTCACGAGGCATGTGACATCCTGGGAGGAAGCAGGGATGTCGCGGGATGCCATTTTTGTTTTGTTTTATAAGTGGTGGGGCCGGTCGCACAAGCGCAAGGCACCGCTCCATCGAAAAGGTAGTTTTTCTTAAAACCAAACCAAACCCTGAAATCACTGCCCTAACCCACCCTGCCATCCCATGGATGGTGAAAATGCAGCCCCCTCTCCCCTGATGTGCATGGAGCCATGCGGCACGGCTCTGTGCCCATTTCTGGCGCCATGCTTAGTTGCGAGTAAGCGGGCCCCAGGCGGGATGCACACCCACACCTCCAGCGGTCTTGGACGGTCCCGTGACCCCTGGAAGAATCGGGTTTTCCCAGGTTTTCTTTAGCCCTGGGAAAACCCATGGGGCATCCCTTGGCTCATCCTCTTTCTATTACCCCCTTCATGCAGTGGGGAGGAGGCAGATCCCTCTTGACAGAGGTCTGAACTGATTGCACCCAAAGAACATTTGCCAAGGGCTGTAAGAAATTAAGCCGAGGGCCACATACAGGCTTAGGGCTACAAGTTGCCCACCCCTGCTTTAAAGTAATTTATGGGTAGCTCTGACAGTGAGCAAAAGAGCACACCAAGAAGGCTGGGTTCACAAGTCATGCTGATCCATTCTCAGTGGTTAAGTGTGTGCTGCTGTTGATCTGTGGGTTGTTTGTTGAACCATGGGTTAGCGTGCTGTCTGAACTCAAGACATTTTCCACAGGGGGGCTTGTTAACCATGCAGTGTGGCTTGGTAACCGATGATTGTCGTTGGATTGTTCAGGGTGGTTAACAAGTCACACTGCATGCACCCTCTGGGAAATGTCCTGGATTCAGATAACACGCTGACCCACGGTTCAAGAGGGCAGGGCTCCTGCAGCTTTAACTGTTGTGGTGAAGAGGAAAGTTAACCAGTTGCTGCATGCATGCAAATGACACCTGCTGAAATTTCCTTTTCTATACAACTGTTAAAGATATGGGAGCCCAGCCCTCCTTTCCACATGGCCACCCTAGCTATTTCCCTGGATCTAAATACCTCTATCTGAAACTGTTGTTAGCCCTGGTGGTGGAAAACATACAGGCTTAATGCAAACTCTCTTTGCAGGGTGAGGGGCAGTAATTTAGGATGTGGGGGGGAATAGTACATTTGAAGTAGACTCCACAAGGAATTTAGCTTCTGCATTCTGTCCAGCGAAAGAACAATACTGGTGTAAGTCATCCCTGAATCTCTCCCAAAAGGTGATCAAAGCTCATTTTGTGTAGCGAGAGGTGGATAGGTTAAGGCCTCCGTTATGCTAAAGGTCACATTACATTGTCAAACCAGACCTCTGTGGCTTCCAAAACTTCCCTCTGCGGATGATGTTAGCTAGAGGCCCGTGCTGCGACGTGAACAGCAATTGTAATACAATGAAACATTTCGTTTCTTTCCTTCCAGAAATTGCAACGGTACATTTTCTGGGTAGGATGAATCGGTGGCTGAAGAAGGTAGGCAGCTTTCTGCCCTCCCAGTTTCAGGTTTCTTTCTACCTGATGTCACATTTGGGTCGTTCTGGTGCCAAAGTCAAGTCACAGGGAGGGGAGGGAGAAAGGAGCCCCCCCCCGCTGCGCTATCGCCGAGCTATCACCATGTCAACAGCTAAGAGCTCTCTGGCGGGCTCCGTAGGCATTCCTTGACAGATGGCTGTGACAAACAGTACCCAGCCGAGAAGAAGGAGCAAAGCCTCTCCCCAACGCACTGACAACGGCGAAGCAAACTGAAAGAAACAAATGATCAACCCGCGACGCTTGCAAGAAGGATCAGCAGGCAGGCTAGATCTGAGAGAAATCGCGAGAAAGCCAGAGGAGTGGAGCAGGAGCGCCTTCGTTTGCTTTGACAGGCCTCTCCATTTTTCCTAAGGGGCCCAAAATACATCGTTCTGTTCGGCTGCTGCCAGGCATAGGCGCGCTACCGCCCAGGGACTGAAATGAGGCAAGGGTAGGCAGGGTGACTGCTCTGGCAATAGAGTGGAAAGTCCGCCACTGGTGGGCCCAGGGCCGAATCCATCTCCCTAAAGGAATCTCCGGCCCTTTCTACACCTCCCAGCCTTCTGGGAGGGAGGGGGAAAAAAATCTCACAATATTCTGCTCAAACTATCCTTCCTCTGGATTCACACACAGTGTGCAACATCCCGGGAGAAAGGAGAGATGTTGCACCCGTCATTTTTAAAATAAATACGTAGGGGATATGAGCACAATTGCACTCCCAACAAAAATGTAAGTTAAACAACAAACAAACAAAAACCCCACAACCCCGCTCCCCCCCCCGATGGGCATGGAGCGCCTGAAGAGCTTGTTTCCCACCTTCTCACATTTCCTCATGAGGAGGTAGAATGAAGCAGGGGCAGGCACCCACACAGCTCTTGTGGTCCCAGGATGGTCCCAGGACCACAGAAAAACCGGGAAATCCCATTTTCCGTTTTCCCGGGGTTTCCCTAGGGTTGTCCCCGGTTGACCCCAGGATCCCATGTGTCATTTTCCCTAGGCAACAACAATGGTGTAGAAAGGTCCTCTGTCTCCCTCCCAACTGCCATCTCTGGGGCAAGAGAAGTGTGAGGGGAATGGTGCCGTTGGCAGTGGGATGTACTGCCAGCTTTCTTTGTAGGCCTGGACCACCGTCCACCATTTCCTTCACAACATGGGCCTTCAATAACAGCAGTTGCTGACCATGATGATATTACGCTGCATGTGTGTGCCTCTGGGTCAGATTCAAAATGGCGGTGCTAGGCATACATTTTTGCTTTGTTTTATTCCCTGCCCTACAACATAGGGAGTTGCTTTATACTGAATTAGACAATTGGCTCATATAACTCAGTATTGACTACACTGACTGGCAGCAGCTTCTAAGGGTTTTCAGGTAGGAGTCTTTCCTACCCCTACCAGGGATTGAACCTGGGACCTTCTGCATGCGGAGCAGGAACTCTGCAATTAAGGATGGTCAAATCTGTCCATTTTGGTTTCTCTGCTTCACATTTTCCCAATCACATCATCTCAAACTTTGAGAATTTCTCTAATTTGTCCCGAACATTGTTCTTCTTCTTCTTCTTTAAAGGTTGGCATGAAAATTCATAAGCATTTTTTGTGCATATTTCTCCTAATACACATATTTTTGTATGCATTTTCAGTTAAAAGACACTTCTCTTTTTTTGCAATTCATTTTCCTATTATAGTGTATTTTTTTAATGTAGTTTCCTTTAAGATACACATATTTGTGTGCATTTTTATATATAGGAGAATTCCATTCCAAAATTCAGAGAAGTGCAAATTACAAAGAATAACTGGGTTTCCGTTGGCGTAGTGGTTTGAAAGTGCAAAATTAAGCATGTTCACAATTGGAATGTGAACTGAACTAATTTGTCTCCTGTCCTTATTTGCCCCTGAGCTATGTTCCCTCCCCCTACTGGCTGACATGACACTTGTTTGTTTTTTAAAAGTATCTGTTGCCCAACACCAGTGATGCCACCTTATTGATCGCTACCATTTGACGGTAGAGATGAATGAAGCTGCCATTAGGACAAGTTTGGAGGGGAATGAGGGTGTGTAAGTTGTGTTGATGATGTTAAGAAAACCTTGTTGGCTTGATCACACGTGAAGGTCATCACTTGATGTTGCCATCACCAAACGATGAACAGTCAATTAGAACTATAAGCAAGGATCAATGTATTGCAAATCAGCTGTTTGATGTTCCAATACATTTTGGAACTCAGATGGGACTAAAATATCTATTAGTCCTAAGATTGTGGAAGATGAGAGGCATTGTAAAATACAAGTGAGAAGAGAGGCTATTTTTGTCCTAATAAGAAAAAAAATGCTAAGGATCTGAAATTTATCATAATAAAATGACTGTCCAAAAGATATGAATAATTTAACCCGGTATCTCAAAACTACCAGCTTCTCCATTGCACTGCGGTTATTGAGAAATTATCCCTCTATTCTGCATTATTGTAAATTCATGTATATTTTATATTTGATCTTCCTAGCTAGATCGCACATAAAATATGTCAGAAACAGCATAGATGGAAAAGTTTAAACAAAGTCATGAGAATGAGTTTACTCAAAATTAAAGCTTTCCTAGGTGATCAGAAAGGTCAAGAAGCTACAAACATGAAAGTAGATTCTCTGAATAACCATCTCCCATGTGAATTTATTTAACCCAGAAAGATTTGAGAGAGCATAAGACTGAAGATGTCCCTCCCATAAAAACAAAAAAGAAAAGAAAGAAAACTCCAACCTACATTACCAAACTCTCAAGGTCAATCTAAAATTAGAGAATTTTTAGCTGAACCATGTTGGAAAATTTGGAAATCAGTGGTTGGATATTACTAATATTTCACTGAAAAGTTCTCTCTCTCTCTCTCTCTCTCTCTCTCTCTCTCTCACACACACACACACACACACACACACACACACACACACACACACACTCCTGAGGAAGGCATTTTAATAAAGTACAGGCTGAAAGATGTCAGGCTTTGTGAAAACAAACATTTTGCATCCTGAGAACCTTTTCTCCTTTTTCTGACTCTTACCGGGGTGGCCAACACACAGCCAGTGAGTCACATACAGGCCCTGCCCCCACTGTGCTCCACCCCAATATGGCCCCATCACACTGCCAAATTTGGTGGTGGCAGATACATTTTTGAAAGAAAACAATGGTGTCCATAGCATTACAGAGTGTTTCAAGGGTCAACTTTAGCTTGTTTGCATGCTAAGTTTGACTCTTGGAGCATTCCGTAGCATTCCATAGCTCTACACACAGCATTTCTTTTCCCCCATCACTGAATTTGACAGCATGGCAGGGGAGAAAGGCAACAGGTTGTGTGGCTAACACCGAGTCAGTCCCACAAGGCATGTCTACACCTGTCAGATATCCTGGGGGCCTCTCCAGGTCATCCCTGTGAGTGCATATGTCACACAGGGAATCCCGTGGGCAACCTGGGACGACCAGATTTTCCCTGGGATATCTGGGACAGTGGATATCCTGATATTTCCATGGTCCCAAAAAGTAGAAAAAACAATGATCATCAACAACTGTACATGCCAGGGACTGAGCCTGAGGCCATCTTCTGCCTGCAAAGCATGTACCCTACTATAGACGGATGTCCCTCCCAGAGGTTGCGTTCACTGAGGTAACAAGTAAGTGGTGACCTCCTATTCAAGGGCAAATTATTCCCTGATGAAATCTACGGAGAGAGACTTCAGTTGTGTTTCCCATTTGTTATCAGCCCCTCCTATGGAATGCACTTTTACCATGGACAGCTGTGGGAGAATTGGGAGAGAGTTATGAACATAAGAAGAGCCCTGCTAGATCAGACCTAGGGTCCATCTCGTCCAGCATTCTGTTCACACAGTGACCAACCAGCTGCCCATGGGAAACCCACAAGCAGAACATGAGTGTTGCAGCACCTTTCAGCCCATGTTCAACAGCAACTAGTGTACACAGGCATCCTGCCTCTGGTACTGCCTCAGGACCACTAGACATTGATAGCCTTCTCCTCCATGAATTTCTCACAATTCTGGACAAGGCCCATATCTATGATCAAACTAACAGCCTGCAATTCTCTTCCGCTATAGAAAAAGAGGCCTCAACAT
Organism: Elgaria multicarinata webbii; assembly: GCF_023053635.1. NCBI lineage: Eukaryota > Metazoa > Chordata > Lepidosauria > Squamata > Anguidae > Elgaria > Elgaria multicarinata. The sequence goes on along the minus strand of NC_086174.1, from coordinate 17,433,060 downwards.
GCATTGACCATAGGTTCATTCATTGCATTATCTGTTAAAAAAATGTGGAGGGGTACATCAGCTGAAGTTGTGTAGAAAGAGTGGGGGGAGAAAGAGAGAGAGAGAGAGAGAGAGAGAGAGAGAGAGAGAGAGAGAGAGAGAGAGAGAGAGAGATCTCACCTTAAATAAATAATTTGTGCTATTTATCTCACCAATCCTGCTTACATCCAGAGTAATGAGGCAAACCCGTTAGCACATTTCCTGTTATAGAATCTGAGAACATTAAAAAAAAATATGCTAGGATAGAGGATAGATGCAGTGGCAGGTGCTAAAAGATACTCTGTGAAAGAGACTTACTTTATCAGAACCCCAACAACCTATCAGCATTTATTGCTGAGGCTCTAACAGCCCTGATATTAGAATTACATCCCATTTTAGGGAGTTTATTTTTAAAATGTGAGAAAGTGGAGCTGTGAAACAGGAAAGCAGATATCAATCAAACTATGAACCATTTTTACATAACACTTAAAATTAGACCGGCTGCCAAAATTCACTTAAAGTGACTGTAATGCTTGCCAAAATTCAGAACTCTGCTTCGAAGATTCTGCAACCACTGAGGCAGCTGTAACCACATAACTCGAGAAATATGTAAAGAGGAGTTAAATTACCCATTTTATCAGTCAGGTACTTTTGCTTATGTGATGGGTGGATGATGTCCCTCTTCATTATTAGCATGGGAATTCTTTGGAGAGCTTTTTTGTATAACCAAAAATGTATTAATAAAAGAGAACGACTTACTTGGAAGGAACAGAGTTGTCCTCCATTTCCGAATTTAGGGAGTTTTAGAATATTATAGATTTAATTCTGTGTACGTGTGTTTCAGCCAAAGTTTCGTTAGAATGATGAAGACCTTTTACTCAGGAAGCCAGGAGATTATGGGGTTCAACAGAAGGTCAGAGGAAGGGAAAAAAAGGACCCTTAGCTTTGGGAAATAGAGACACAATTTTCAGAAACTGCCAGATTGGTTAGAGTTGGAGAGGAAAAAAAATAATTTTAAGAGATAAAAGCCTAAGCAGAAAGACAGAGGGGCTGAGAAACGGAGAACACAAGAGAGAGGGGGGGAGCGGAGGGGAGAGGGAAACAAGGAAGGAAGGAAGGAAGGAAGGAAGGAAGGAAGGAAGGAAGGAAGGAGGCTTTTAGTCTTAGGACACTAAGGCCATAGCTAGACCTGAGGTTTATCCCTGGATCGTCCAGGGGTCAAACCTGTTCATCTAGGTGACACACAGGGGATCCAGTGCTCAAGCAGGGGCGAACCCTGGATGATCCCAGGATAAACCTTAGGTCTAGCTGTGGCCTAGATCTGCACCAAGCAGGATATTGCACTATGAAAGAGGTATATGGCTCCAACAGTTGTCAGTGCACTTCAATACCGCTATAAAGCAGTAGTGTGGCTCCTGCCTTTTATATACCGCTTTCATAGTGCAATATCCTGCTTGGTGTAGATCTGGCACTAGAGGAAAGGAGGTCAGACCTGTTGTAACTGGGGAACTTAATGAGAGAGCTGGACCAACGATAGTAAGATATTGTTTGGATAAGGGACCTGGATAAAATAGGAACACACTTCTAGTTAGGTTAACTGGATGCATTTATCGTTAGCTGGTTTATTATCCTATTGCTCTTATGTGTGTGTGTGTTTGTGTGTGTGTGTGTGTGTGTGTGTATGTATTCAGATTCCACAACATTTTCCTATTGACTTTTTTATTCAGTAAAATGTAATCTCTGTTATTTGAAAATGTGTGATCTCCTTTTTGAATATCTGCCCCCCCAGGTCTATTGCCCAACCTCCCTACAAGTGAATTAAGCATGCCTAATATCATTGTCGACAGTGAGCCTGAACACGCCTCAATCTGTGTTGGACTGCAGCCTAGGAGGTTATTGTATCGGCTCCTAGTCCCGATAACATACATCTTGAGAAGCAGAACTGGCAACATTTGGGAAGTAAAAGAGACATGTTAGCTTACTGCCTTCTATTTCAAAGAAATCAAATACTAACCTCTTTTCTACAAACCAGGAAAAGCTCGTATATGTCCCTTGGTAATCATGGTAGCAAGGGTGTCTCCGTTAATGCCATTCCATACCATTTCTACTCCTGCGAGTTTTCTGTACCACCTACGTCCAGTGTTAATCTAAGCCTATGCAAAACCTTTTGAAATTCTTGAGGAATCAATCTTCCTACCCGCTGAGTTTAATTTGAGACTTCAGCTCTATCATTAAAGGTATGGGAAGAAAGGAGGCGGGCAGGGCTTGTTCTTTCATCTGGACAGTGTCTAACACTCATTCTCAACAGAAAAAATAGGAGACCTGATTTTTATAGTAGAAATAGATTTCCCCCCCTTCCTCTTATCGTTAGGATTTTTGAAGCTCAGAAATCTATATACAATATGGAGATGTTAAGCTCAGCGTTGTAGGTCAGTCGCCTGTTTTAGAAAACTCCCCATTTCTTTCGTGGCGATGGTCCGCTTCTAACAATACTGCTTTTATTGCTTTTAAATTATATATCGTTTTAACTTGGATCATGGTTTAATTTGTTTTTAACTGTGTATATTTATTGTTTAATACTGTATGTTTCCATCTGTATGCCGCTCTGAGATCTTAATGATATAGGGTGGGATATAAATGTTTTAAATTAATTAATTAATTTAATTTAATAAATTACCCAGGTGGCAACAGTCATGTGTGGTGCAGAAGTAAAACTTGCTCCTCCCTTTCCTTATGCTTATAAGATCAAATATAATCACAGGCACACTCTGCCTGAAGTGTGATGCATTCCTACCACTTTTGAGGTGGAAGAACGCAAGAATCCTGTGAATCGTGCATGTGTGATTAGATGGTCATGCACAGATCTCCCATGACATCAGTGGGATGAAGAGATGAGCTTCTTATTTATTTATTTATTTATTTATTTCATTTCTATACCGCCCAATAGCCGGAGCTCTCTGGGCGGTTCTTCACAAAAATTAAAACCATTGAAAGTGTAAAACAACAGTATAAAACCATAATATAAAATACAATATAAAAGTTCAACAAGATAAAACAGCAGAAATGCAAAATTACAAATTTAAAACACCAAGTTAAAATTTATTTATAGGCTATTTAAATGCTGGGAGAATAAAAAGGCATCTAAAAGCATATAATGTAGGTGCCAAGCGAACCTCCTTAGGGAGCTCATTCCACAGCCGGGGTGCCACAGCAGAGAAGGCCCTCCTCCTGGTAGCCACCTGCCTCACTACCTTTGGCCAGGGCTCGCAGAGAAGGACCCCTGAGGATGACCTTAGGGTCTGGGCAGGTACATATGGGAGGAAGCGTTCTTTCAGATAACCTGGCCCCAAGCCGTTTAGGGCTTTAAATGTTAATACCAGCACTTTGAATTGGGCCCGAACCTGGACTGGCAGCCAATGAAGCTGGGAAAGGGCTGGCGTGTTGCCAACTATGCAAATGTCCAAATCTGCCCAAAAGCATGGCATATGTTGCAGATGTGAAGGGTCTTGCAGGGTCACACAGGCATTCTGCTAATAGTGGTTTTTAAGCTGGCCTGATAAGTAAATTGTTTGATAGAGTATCTCTTCTAGGCATCATGCTTCCCCCTGTCCCTAGTATATTGGCATCTAGAAAGTATGGACAGAGTTCTTAAGTTATGAGAGAAAAAGGGACCCTACATAAGGGTTTGTCTTCATGCAAAGCATGATAACTAGAGAATTAACAAACAGGAGGATCTAGTTAGACTCATGGCAACAGTCTCACATTTTTAGGAAAACCAAATTGCCCAGAGTAACCCAACCATCAAAGGACATTGGAAGCATATGCCCAGTAATGGAGCCATGGACAAGAGTAAACAAGATACAAATGTACTATATACGATGGAAAGCAAAGCCACTCAGCAGGAGATAGTGAGTGAACCTGAGCTATAATACCAGCTTATTATTATCTAGTAAAGGGGGAAAACTTTACTACTTCTAGTTCTTTTCATTCCTCCATGAAGGAGGAAGCCCTTTATTTGCAGACAGAACGGATGACGGCAAACTTTAATAGGTAGATTAATCAATTGGATCTTTATTGACTGATGGTGGCCAGTTTTAATCACATAGCAGTACACTTCCTAGATTCTGAGGTTATTCTGAATCTTCCATGCTAATGAAATAGGAAATGAAAAAGAAAGTAGCATAAGCTTTGGCTATTGGGCGGTATAGAAATGTAATCAATCAACCAATAAATAAATATTGGGCAAAAGGTGGGATACAAATAAGAACAACAACAACAACAACAACAACAACAAAAACTAGTGTGTCTTGTGTTTCTTTCGGCTTAAAACAGACCACACTTTCTGTCTCCCAAACTACACAGGGGAGGCTGGGCGCTACCAGAGGGGGTGCACTACTACTGAGATGGCCCACCTTCAAGGTATTTTGTAGTCACAGAATGACCAGATCGTAAAGGTCGGCTAGATATATAGAGAGGAAAATATTGCTGCTATCTTTTGTCTTCTTTTTTGGTGACACATTTCCTCTTTTTTCATGATGTGTAAGTGCTCCTATTGCCATGGTTGCTTTTCAAGTTTATTGTTTTTGTAAACAATATATTATTATTGTTGTTGTTGTTGTTGTTGTTGCTGTTAATTACATTTATATGCCGCCCCATAGCCGATGCTCTCTAGGCGGTTTACAAAGATTAAAACACTGAACATTAAAAGCCGATATACAAAATTTAAAAACCATACAAACAAACAATACCCATTTAAAACCATATATATATATATATATTGCATGGAACATCTACTTCAGTCCTAAGAGTAAGCCTTTTGGGGATTTAAAGATATAATTGTGAGATAGAAGGTTGGACAACATTGATCCAGAATATCTCCAAGTGTAGAATACTTCTTTTTTTCACTGAAACCTTCCCTTACAGTTGCCAAATGACAACTGGAACTATGTACGGTCCAGATAGTCAAAGGTTTATATTATTTATTTACTTGAAATAGGCTTTTGGCAGTGTTCTAGCAGCTGTGTGTTGACAGTTCACACAGTAGCCTCTGGGTGTATATATATATGTGTGTGTGTGTGTGTGTGTGTGTTATATGAACAGACTTCTAATGCATTGCCTTACCTGCTTGGAAGCTGTTTTCCTGGGCACTGATACACCTTTTGATCTCAACAAAGACATGACCCTTTTCATTTTATTTTAAGAACATCATAGATACCTGGTTCGGGCACTGCTGCTTTTTTAAAACCACCACCATCACTACCACAATCTACCTTCTCAGCAGAGAATGTTTCTGCTGTGATCTAAGGAACAACTCTCTATCTTTTTAAATGAGACACACTTTGTTCCTGAGCAAGCATGAAAATGTACAGCTCCTGGATGGCGCTTTGCAAAGTCTGAGCTCATTGCTTTAACTCAACCCCAAATGTTGTTTTCCCTTGGAACAGCTCCTTATGTTTGCTGTTGGAAGCCGCTCGCTAAGCTGTGGCATGTCCTACCCACTTTCACCACCTTGCCCATCTGGTGTTCCTTTTTACTCTCCAAAATATTTTTTTTTAAAAAACCCTGTATTGAGCATCTGCTATGTACCATTCATTTTTGAAGGGCCAGACTTTCAAAAGAGGCAGCTTTGTGCTGAGCTTTAAGGAAAGGTATGGAAGTGTTCAGAACGAATAATGGGGCCAAAACAGGGAACTCTGGCTTTTCAGAAATGGAATCCTCCTAGGTTGGGCTATGGCATGGAACTGTCCTGAATTTTAGGCCCCGATCATAATCATTTGCTGCAGTACTGTTGCCATCCCTACTGGGTCCTTTCCCATCTTCAAATGTATCCTAGCCAAACAAGCCACCAGCAGTGAGTTCTGGTGTTGAGGGCTTCTGCCAGTACTCAAGGGCTCATGTTTAAAGCAAAGGTGATACCATTTCCTTAGCATGTCCAAGATTGTCGTGAGGGAGCACGGGAAATGGAGAGTCCAGCTCAATGGATTGAGCTCCTCCTCCTCCTTAGAAAGCATCCGGGGTTCTGAACTTCAGGCCGGAGTCTGGAGCCATAGCTAGACCTAAGGTTTATCGCTGGATCGTCCAGAGGTCAAACCTGTTCATCTAGGTGACACACAGGGGATCCAGTGTTCAGGCAGGGACGAACCCTGGATGATCCCAGGATAAACCTTAGGTCTGGCCTTGGGAGTTCAGTTTGTTGTCCAGGTAGTAACTGTTGATGGAAAACATCGAGGTCAATGCTTTCCTCCTTACCTTCCTTTGATTTTAAACAAGAGTTGGACTGCAACCCTCTTCAAATAGAGACCTTCAAACAGAGGTCTGTCCTACAAAGTCTCTAGTATAGAAGACTGCCTTAAAAAATAGGATACTTGGCCACTCTATACATAAAGCTTTCCTACAGTTCATTTTCTTGCTTGTAAGGGCTCCAAATCCCACCCCCCTGCATTATACTTTTATAACCCGGCTAAAGCTGCTTCCACTTGTAAGGGGAGTGGACAGGAATAGATCCCTCAGGGCATGTCTATACCAGCCTTTCCCCCCAGGGTCATCCCTAGATCATCCCTGTGCATCCAAATGGAGATCCCGGGGGCAACCAGGGATAACCCCTCCATTTTCATGGGATAACTGTTTGCCCAGTTATCTGGATTTTCCCCATGGTCCTTGGACCATCCCGAGTACTGTGGGAGGTATGGCACTCGCTCCTGGCTTCTCCCTTCCTCCCCACAAATAGCAGGGCTCTTAAAATGGATACGGAGCTGCACAGAGGCAATCTGGGCCCATCGGGGGTGGGCAGCTTAGGGTGGGCAGTTTTCAGGTCATCTCTGAGCTATACCTACAGCCTTTTTGCAAGGGAGGAGGGATGATTGCAATGGTTCCCTGCCTCTGCAATCAACCCTCATGGGACACACATGAGGGACATTTTCCACAATTACAGGAGTGTCATTGCAGGAGGACGTGTGTCCCCTGATGGTGCTTCCGCATGTGTCTCAGAAGAAGTGGGCAGGACTAGGCAGATTACGGGGCTACGGGGCTTTTTTTATGAATCAGGAGGGATGCGCATGAATGCAAAATCGCAACTACGCATGGGGTAGATAGGAGGTCGAGTGAAAATGTGATGCTGCACATAGATATGTTTGTGTTAGAAAGATACACCTGGTCGGCACAAAAACACACCGATAGCCAATCAAAAATTAGGGGTGTGCACGGACCCCCCCCCCCCCGTTCCGCCCTGCAGGCCGATCCAAAAATTTCAGATCGGCCCGCTCCGACCCGCTCCGCCCATACTCCGCTCCTCTTCGCTGCGGAGCTCCGGCTCCGAATCGGAGCTCCACAGTGGAGGGGAGTGGCGCCAGGTAAGGCCGGGAGAGGAGGGTGGGAGTTTTCACCACGCACAATTTCCTGGTTGAACCGCGGGCTCAATTGAAGACGCCGACGGACCGTGGATGGAGGCAGGTAAGGGAGAGGAGGGCGGGGGGGGTTACCGGGCCCTGCCGCTGTCGCCGCATGGGTGACAGCGACAGCGGCAGGGCCCGGTAAACCCCACTTACCTTTCCGGCGGAGCTCCGGATCGAGGCGAAGGATCCGCCTTCAACTCGATCCTCTTCGCCTCCGCCTTAAGGGCAGGCGAAGCCCCCCTGCTCCGCTTCTAATTCGCCTGTCCGATTAGAAGCGGAGCACATCCCTATCAAAAATGTGCCGAAAATGGCCGAGGGGTCCACAGCCACACACCTCCGAAACCACGGGAGACGTCCCTGACAGCGGGTTGGCTGTTCACAGAGCTGGGGACGTGCACTGAACAGCAACAACTTCATGAAGGGGACACCCACACACCAGCCGCGGACTTCAGGATTGTAGCGAGAGAGCCGGAAAAACTATGACAAAAGCAGTCAGCGATATTCCTGAATAACTGAGGGGTCGACTTGAGATCGCAGCTGGATCAGCTATGCATCCTGGAATAAACAGCTGGTGTAGACAAGCACCAGGTGTGGTGAAGAAATTCCTTATGCAGTAGAGTTGGTAAGAACTGCTGGGACCAGAGCTCTCTTTGCATTCCCTAAAGAAACATTTTGAGGATGATTTGGAGAGTGGTCCTTGGGAGAAAAGTGTGAACAATCCCAAGGGAAGGGACAAAAAGACAAGAAATTCCTTGGAGTGGGATAGAGGGATCCCCATAACCCATGCACACAGTAATACAAATGCTTCTGGATTTAGCTTTATGCTTTTTTGACTTCTATTCAGGTATTGTTATTATGTTCTTTTATTATTGGCCCTGCCATTTTAGTCTACGCATTTTCAGTGTTCAGACATCACTTTACATTGTATTTTTTTAAATAGAAACTTGACCCATAAATGTTATAAAATCAATAAAATGAGATGAAATGCATGCTTTCCCAAAGGAAACAAAGCTAAATACGATTTCTGATATGTCGCCTTATCCTTGAATGCCAGGTCAGAAAACAGCATGGTTAGAACAGCTATTAAAAAGAGAGTGACCTGGTCATCAGACAGCCCTCTTGACACCTGAGATAGGCAAATCTCAAGAAGCCCTTAGGAGTAAAGTAATGAAAGCACACCTAGATGAACCCTGGAAATGATTACTTTATGGGGACATTGTAAAAGCCAAATGCCCATAAGGGTATCGTTATATAACAACATCTTAAGCAATAATTGTAAGGCCAGCCAGCTGCTGCATTTAGAGGCAGGTTCTCCCAGCCCTAGGATTTGATATAGGATCGCAGGGCAGAAAGAACAACAGCCACAGGGACTCTTTGGGCAGAGGAAAATGAGCAATGGGTGGGGCCGGTTGCAGGTTTGACTGAGGCCTAGACCTCTGAGACTTGGTACATATTACCCAGGACAGCAAGCAGTAAGTCTTAAACGAACAGGGGAGGGCAGCTTTTAATATCTGATGGCTGCAACATCACCTACTCACATGGCACTGCAGAATGGAATCCCACATCTCCAGCTGCTAGAGGGAATTGCTGTGTGTGTGTGACAAAGAACTGGGCGGCAGATGCAGGGCGGGTTCATTTTCAGGGCACACTAAAGGCTAAACTTCTAAAATGTAGCCTAGATTGTCCCAGAGAGTAGTCCATGATTAGGCCTCTCCTCTTACGAGTATGTGGACTCCTTGCTTATGACTTAGATTCATTTGGCAAATTGGTGGATGTTAAGAATGTCAAAGGGGTACTTCACATGAGTGAAATAAGGCCTGCTCGTGACTGGCCACTCACAAATGTTTGTGAGTCCTTTCGATGATCACCTCAACCTCCTGCAGACTTCCTGTGCCTTTCCCCAGTAATCCCATTCTAAAATAAAACAAAACACCCAGATATCCTGATTCTTTTGAAATATCACAGGATTTTAAACCATTTGCAGCCGAAGATGTGCTATAAAGCACCCACTAAAGGGTGATGCTCCATTCAAGGCTATAAGGTGGGAAAGTGTCCAGTTATAGACCATGTAGTTGCCCCTCTCTGCCAGTGTAATGCAGCCCATTACAATTGCGCAAGAGAAGCAGGAACCAAAGCCCTGGTAAGAGAAATGTGATTTCTCCTTAATCTAAAGAAGCCCAGATGTTCCTTCAGATGAGTGCTCTGGCATTTAGGTGAAGCCAAGACAATGCATGACCCACCAAGCAAAATGCAAGTCACCAACTATGTATTGTGCTTGACACCTGCTTCCATTCATGCAGTCTTGGGCAAGTAGCAATATGAGTTTTACTGAATCCCAGGCAGGCTGATATCATTGGTTAATGAGGTGCATTCAGCTTGGTGTTTAAAGATGAACAATTGAATGGCTTACAGATTACCATGAGAAGAAGGTGGTAGACGTTCACTTCAGCTTCTATTATGGAACATTTTGGGAAGGTCTCAGATTCCAGTGTCATGGGGGTCAAGATGGAGAACTGTCAGAATTGCACCTAAGTAGTGATGGGCAAACTTCCTCGCCTTCTATTTTGAAGTGGATCGGCAATTATGAGCAAGTTCAGAGAGCTTGTTTTCCATTCTGACCCCTTCCAAGTGGTAGAAGATAACTCCTTTGTATTGCTTCTGACCACTCTGAATTAGGCATTTCCAGATTCCAAACCAGATTCCAAAGCAGCTGACACCATGAGTTGTAAGGCTTTCCCCACCCCGCAACAAAATTACTAATTTGCACGACCTCCACTGTTCATACAGGAAGCAAGACCAAAAGGTAGTAATGCTGCTGGACCCCTTGCCTAGCTACTCACAAGTAATTCCCAGCATGCTCACTGTGACTTACGCCCCAGTAAGTACATTCACAGAATAAACCTGTCTATGCTCACTCAGAACAGAATCCTAATGAATTCAATGGAACTTATGTCCAGGTATGTGTGCATAGATCTTCAGCCTTAACCTACCGATTAGTCCATGAAGAAAGAGGGGTACAAAGAGGTGGATTTTTAAAAATGTACTATGAGGAAATGCCTTCAGCAGCAGCACACACAATTACTCAAAAGTAATTACCCAGGGGTCAAACCCTTAGGTAAGCTGGAGTATGTGAATGTAATCAAAGCCAACAGAACTTAAGAAACAGCACTGAGTGAAGAGCTAGAAGATAAAAGGATGGATCATGGTGAGTCAATGAGTATCCTCAAGAAACGCTGTGGAAGAAGTCGTAAATCTTCAACTAGCCCTGGAAGCCAATTGCTTTAGGCATATCGAAGCTAATCCACAACTCTTAAAGATATCACATTATTGACTGATTTATGATGAACACGGACACCTTTCCCCTCCCCCCACCGTCTGCCGCCTTTCCCCCTTCCTCCTGACATTTTATGGCATCGGCACAGGCTTCTAAATGAGTCCTTTCAAGTGTTCTGTCTCTCAAAACTTCACAGCCAAGTTCTGACGAGAGGAAGAACAGTGATTAATTGCTGTTTGCAGCCTTGCATGAGAAAACAGCAATTTTCAAATTGTATGATTTCCCCCCCTTTGCACAAATGCAATTCATACCTTCCCTTCTGTGACTTTCCAAGTTAAGCCACCATTTTAATATAATTCTGTACAAGATTAGATTAGGGGGAGGGGGAGACAAACCCTCTCCATTGAATATTCAGGCACTGAATATGCTTGAGGAACACCATAAATCACGGTTGTCAGGCATTTCAAAGGAATCAGTCTATACAGTTACCTTGTCTATTATTTAGAAAGCACAGGCCTTGGAACAATATATTTCTACTGTGCTGCCTGCATCTGATTTACATACAGTCATCTTTTCTCCTCCACCCCTCTCTTTAATCTAAGCTTCTTTGGTTTAAAAAAAGAAGAAGAAAAAAGAACATAATTACGGATTTTCATTTTAACTTTGAAACCAGTGACTTTTATTTTGATTGCCTCATAATTACAGGGCTCATGTCGATTTAGCGTCCATTTGGATTCCTCCGCAGTGATGTCTCTGTATGTTGGATTGGCGAGTAATGAACCGTGTGAATTTAGAGGTGATGAACTATTGCTTTCCAGACACATAACTCACCGTGAAATTGCATAGCCTTTAGTTAAGGCCTTTTTGCTTACTCTTAAATACTTCTTGGCAAATCTACCCGAGATTCTCTAATGAAATGGCAGTATTGCGCTGAAGTATCTCATGCGAGCTAATGAAAGAGTTTGGAAGAAGAAGAAGAAGAAGAAGAAGAAGAAGAAGAAGAAGAAGAAGAAGAAGAAGAAGAAGAAGAAGAAGAAGAAGAAGAGAATCATAGAACAGTAGAGTTGGAAGGGTCTATAAGGCCATTGAGTCCAACACCCCCGCTCAATGCAGGAATCCACCCTAAAGCATACCTTAAAGATGGTTGTCTAACTGCCTCTTGAATGCCTCTAGTGTGGGAGAGCCCACAACCTCCCTACGTAACTGGTCCCATTGTCATACTGCTCTAACAGTCAGGACGTTTTTCCTGATATCCAGCCGGAATACGGCTTCCTGTAACTTGAGCCCATAATACCATGTCCGACACTCTGGGATGGAGGAGGAGGAGGAGGAGGAGGAGAAGGAGGAGGAGGAGGAGGAGGAGGAGGAGAAGAAGAAGAAGAAGAAGAAGAAGAAGAAGAAGAAGAAGAAGAAGAAGAAGAAGTAGAAGAAGAAGAAGAAGAAGAAGAAGAAGAAGTCGTCTAGCCTCATCTATCTCCCTGCCAGAATTGTTCCTTGGCATTTTACAGTTATGGTGCATTGGGGTGATGATGCACTCATACATAATCTTACATACCTGGTCAAGGATCTTCCAAATCAGTAAATTATCCATGACCTACATTTCCCACAAGGGAATGTTGCAGACAAGGTGTTTCACTGGAACTGACTGATAATAGGATGCATTGCATTTTCTATGGCAGACATACAACTAAATTTAAAATGTATGAGACAATGTATTATTTAGAGAAATCCGGCTTTGGAAATAAAAACAACAACAACAACTATATCTACTTCTCTGTCTATATAAAGGATTTATATATGTGGTGGGTGTGATAGGTTACTATAACAGCACACAGGCATCCAGATCTTAGGGATGCTCATGGATTTTGCTGAATCCACATTCGTAACTGAGCCAAATTAATTTGCAATTCCTGGACTTAAATGCGGATGGGAATGCAGTCATTGATTGGGTTTTGCACTTCCCCGAATTTTGTGAAACAGTTCTTCTCTCCAAATACATGCAAAAAAGTGTATTTTAAGATAAAATGTGTACAAAAATACTTACTTCGTTAATAATACATATTCAAAACTAATGTGGATTTGCATGAGTTTTTAAAATTGCAGATTAATGCAGAAACAGGACAGAATGGTTTTGAAGGATGAACACATGTGAAACTGGCAAAGACTAGAAATAGACCGATCCATCCCTATTTGATCGTATGATTAGCTGTTAATTGCAATTGTAAGGGCCAAACTGCACATTCTATTAATTGCACAGCACGTAGCTGAGCCGTATTGTTTAAATAAAACAACAACAACTGGGTAAGTGGTCCTATTTAGGAGTTAGTGGTCCTGATCCAAATAGCATGCATCAGGTTTAAACTCCCCCTTCCACTGTTTGCTTTCTGAAATTTTCTCCACTCCCACCCACCGTGCAGAAGGATTTGTGGAGTTAATGCTTCCCCCACTCCCTTTTCAGTCCCCATGTGCGGTGTAAGGGCAGAATTTTAGGAAGCAAATGGGTGGGAGTGGAAAGTTGAATCCACCTCCCCCAGTGTGTTCGTCCTGATCCATATTAAAGTAAGAGAGAGGGGGCTGGGGGCTTGGTGTCCTGCTACACAATTCTTGTAACATATAGGGTTTGGGTCCAGGTACCTGCAGGATCGCCTTCCCCCATACCATCCACCCTGCACACTCAGGTCCTCTGGGAAGTATTTACTCCAGTCAGCAAAAACTAAGCTTGTGTTAATTTGGGAGCTTAACCCCAGAAGCGCTAAACCTATGTTCTTCAAGCAGTCGGCACTGCTTGAGGAAAGGAATCGGTGTGGCTGGCCACTCATGGAATGGAAACACTGGTGGGGGCTTTGCTCACAGACAGGCAGCATTGGCTACTGCCCTATGTGGACAACATTTGGGGTCCAGAACAGACCCCCCTCTCTATCTTTTTAAAAGACCATCTTCTACAGATGTACAGGATATTGCATTATTATTATTATTATTATTATTATTATTATTATTATTATCATTATTATTCCAAACTGTGGAAGAATTCAGAATGAAATAATAATGTTCACCTTGCATTGTTTCCATTCCTTAGAAGCTAGGCCAATTTGCATTCCCATCAGGAAAGGGACGGGAGAAGCTGCCTACTGAGGCCGTAGCTAGACCTACGGTTTATCCTGGGATCATCCCGGGTTCGTCCCTGCCTGAGCGCTGGATGCCCTGTGTGTCACCTAGATGAACAGGTTTAACCCCTGGACGATCCAGGGATAAACCTTAGGTCTAGCTATGGCCTGAGTCAGATCATTGGCCCATTAGCTTAGTATTTTCCATAATGATTGGAAGTGGATCTCGACGGTTTCTCCAGCCCTACCTGGAGAGGCTGGGAGGTGAACCTGGCCATTTCTTCATGCCAAGCAAGTGCTATGGCTCCTCTGAGTAACACTGCTATTCCAGATACTTCATTCCACAAAGAAACAGGCCCTGGGAGCCAAGTTGATAATCGTAGAAATGATGAAGAAGGCAAGTATTATCTGGGAGGTGAAGGGTGCTATGCATGGGACATAAGAGCACAAGACATGATTGGAAAAGAATGAAAGGCAGAGATTAAAGTTGTCCAAGTAAAGGTCATGGATAATATTGAGTTTTTACATACTGAAGCTCCTTTTTCTTCCAGGAATGGATGGTTTTTCCACTAGAAATATTCTCAGGTCTCATGGGTTGTGGTTATCTAAATTGAAATGTCTGGCAATAGGTTGCTGAATGGTATTTATGTATTTATTTATTTATTTATTACATTTATATCCCACTTTTTTTCCTCCAAGGAACTCAAAGTGGTGTACGTAATCCTCCTCCTCCTCTCCATTTTATCCTCACAACAACCACCCTGTGAGATAGGCTGGGTTGAGAGTCTGTGACTGGTCCAAAGTCACCCAATAGGTTTCCATGGCCGAGCAGGGACTAAATCTCCAAGTGCAACACTCTAACCACTACATCACACTGGCAAATGGTTGTTGTTGTGTTTGCTGATTTGTGATTTCTGAAACAGGCCTGATAATCAATAGCTGTTTTCCCAACACACTGCAAGTGAAATCTAGGTGATGGTATTCTATAATGTATGCTATAAAACTACATTTACAAGTAATATTCAGTTCGATGTAATATGTCTTGCCATTCATTCATCTCTTGAAGGCACCTTTAGGAGGTAAATTCATTCCTCAGCCTCTCCTTAATCAATGGCCGCATTGTAATAAATAATAATGACATCCCAGCACATGCTTTCCATGCCTGTGAAGCCTGTACTGCTATGTGATTTCAAATTGATTTTAGAACCTGCAAATCAGCCAGGTTGCTGGATTGCACGGGACCCTGGACTAGTATTTTGAGAGCAGAGTGGTCCCAAAGACACAGGCATTGGCCATCTCTGGCCTAGCCAGTCTCAGAGAAAACCTGTTTTGAAATGTCTTTCTGAATCCAGCACTTTAAATATAAAACTGACATGTTATGTCATTCCTTCAAGATCCTTTCTCATATCCTCCAGCTCTGCGTTGTAGCTTTACAAGCCCAATGGAGTTATCATTCTCACTGGTAATGTGACAATCCTTATTTGCTTAAAGGGGGAAACTAATTAATAGATACCCCAGCCACCAAATGCTTCTCTTTGTTAACACACACACACACACCCCTCGAGGTTATTAAAGTTTCCCTGAAAATCTTCTACCTCCCAGAGGCTTTAAAGGAACATTCTTTTTAAAAAGGCCAAGTTAAAAATTGTGGCAAAACTATGCACAGGCAAACAACTTTCATATTATTTTCCTAAATAAAGCACAGTTTATGGACAATTTACAGGGTTTTTTTTTCTACAACGCTCTTATTCAGTTGTCACTGTTAGATAGAAATAAAACAACCTTTTGAATTATGGTCAAAGTAACTATGGAAAACGCAGCTGTTTATCCATGCAATCCAATGTTTGTGTGTGCTTTTACTGTGTATGACCCTTTACTGTATATAGTGTGTATATAGTAAACATGCATCAAGAATAAAAGAACGGGACAACTCTCAATATGTCAGCTTAGAAATTACTAAAACAATGTGGGCTAGAAACTGGGGAGGCACGGTGGTCCTTTGCATTCTATTTATATAGGGTAATCATATGAAAAGGAGGACTGGGCTCCTGTATCTTTAACAGTTGGGATGAAGAGGGAATTTGTATGCATACAACACCTGGTGAAATTCCCTCTTCATCACAACAGTTAAAGCTATAGGAGCCCTGCCCTCATTTGTATCTGGTCAAGAGGCAGGGCTCCTGCAGCTTTAACTGCTGTGATAAAGAGGGAATTTCTCCAAGAGCTGCATGCATACAAATGATACCTGTAAGCCTATGCGGCAGAGTCTTGCTATTTACTGTTTTACTCTGTACAGCACCATGTACATTGATGGTGCTATATAAATAAATAAATAATAATAATAATAATAATAATAATAATAATAATAATAATGCTGAAATGCCATTTTCTACATAACTGTTAAAGATACAGGAGCCCTGCCCTCCTTTCCATAAGGTCACCCTGATTTACAATATCTATGATAAGGTTCCAGGCCAAAAGCATGGATCAGAGGAGCTTGGATCAACATTGTTTAACGTTGATTGACATATTACCTAGCCGATGCTTCGTTCCCATGCTTGGTCATGCTTGAAAGTAACTTCATCTGCTGAACGAAGGAAAATATATGTAGACATAAACTGTATTCAGTTCTAGTTAACAGCTGGATTTTATATTTTGAAAACTGAGGGATCAAACTTTACTGCTTTTCTTGCTCCTAGCAGTCCTAGGGGCACGTCCAGCCACTCCAGGTAAAACTTGAAATCATCACATTACCTGCTAGAGCATTCTTTGAATATCCGTAAACCCTTCTTCCCCCATTCCGTCTCAGGACTTGATCATGCAGGGAGCAGGACGTCAACATCACATCCACTCCCCAACCTGCTCTTTGTAACATCATGCCTGATGAAGAGATTTGTAGATCTCAAATCTTGCACAGATTTTGGTTTCTATTTGGTGGGTCTAATAAAGGTATTACACCAATATGGATTTTTGCATTCTTATGCAAATTCCATTGATAACCTTGTGTGTAGACATTTGCAATATGTTGGTTTTCCCCGCCCTTACTTTTGCTGGAAACAAGAGAACAATCTTGTGGCCCCCTAGACAGAGTCAGAGGGGTCACATGATGCAACAGGTGTCCTCCAAGCCTGGAGACAGAGCTCCAACCTCAGAGAAGATCCAAATGTCCTGATCCCCCATCACCATCAAAGCCCTCCCAGCTGCTGCAGAAGGCTGCATGGGAGTTCCATCTTCCAAGGTTGAAGTGTCAAACTCAGGAAGGAAGGAAATAGGTATGTTGAGGGTTGGCCAATAGGAAGGGAAGGGAAAGGGTGTGGATCCACAGGATCCAATGGGTAAAATCCAACGTAAGTCCTACTTAAAGTAGACTCCACTGAAATAAAGGGGACTTAAGTGAGTAATGACTAACGTGAGTCCATTCCTAGCAATGGGTGTACCCTAAGTAGGACTTGTGTTGGATTTTTTCCCAATGGCCTCTCAGCCTCCATACCTGACCCCAGCAGAGAGAGTGAATTAGAAGGGTTCAGATCATAAAGCATGTTGTTAATGTGCTATTAAGGAAGATGGGGAGGTGAAACAATAACAATAACAACAACAACGCCCTCTGCCATTCCTCCCACCCTGCCCATAGGATTGGTCTCCAAAGGTGTTAAAAGAAGGAGACAGTTGAGGCCCTTTGTCATTCTTCATGTTCAAAGGAAGGGGGAACAAAAGTTTACTTCTGGGTTTTATTTAAATATGATTAAACTGTGATCTAATAGGTGACAAAATACAGTGTTGGGAACTTCAGTGACTTCCGATCTCGGGGACGTGCTTGATAGTGATAATTAGTTTAAAAATATTCCTCCAAGATTGTGAGATGTAACACAGAGCTTGTGAAATGTACAGTGGAGTTGTTCAGAACATCTGGGGGACTAATTGGTGTGGCGGTACAGCCTGGCTGCAGCTTCTGTCTGATGGACAAAGGGCCTGCCAGTTGATTCTACATCTGGTTCGCATGTTGATGGAAACAGAGCAAGACAATGTCATTTTTTCCATCTATTTGATTTGTTATTGACATGCATCCAAGTGGCTAAAGAGGACGTAAGATGAGAAAAAGTTAAAACCTCCAAGCTGTCTGTCTGTCTGTCTGTCTGTCTGTCTTTCTCTCTTTCTCTCTTTCTTTTTCTTTTCTTTTCCTTTTTTTTTTTAAATGTGACTACTTCCCCCCCTCACCCTGGAATCTCTCTTTCCTGGCTGGAGCAAATGGGATTTGTTGGATGTTTTCTGTCTAAACGTGCATAGGATTGTGTCTTTAATGCCCTGGTGTACTCACTTAGGGTGACCATATGGAAAGGAGGACAGGGCTCTGGTATCTTTAACAGCTGTGCAGAAAAATGCAATCCCTGATTATAGCTGCTTGTGCAAGTAGCTTCTCTATTCTCAGTTGTAGATTGATCTGCAGACTGCATATTTATTTACTGTGAATTTATGCATGTATTGTCTCAATGCAAACAGGGAGAGGGAAGGGGGGGGGGAGAAACTAAAAAAAAACCAACCTCAAAAAACACACCCCAGCTTGCAAGCTGTAAATTACAGGTGAGAGACACAATTTACAAACACAAACTGCGCTCAGTAATATTTACTTTCGTGAATTATGGTCGAGGAGGAAATAAGAAAACAGATTTCATTCGAACAGCTGCTGAATCCAATAGCTGTTCCAGGCTAGGAGAGGTGAAAGCTTGGGCTCTGTAACTGTTCTCGGGTTATGTCTGCTCTATTTCTGTCTCATAGATATATTCTGAGGGGCTTTTCTTTCATGGCATGGGAGTAAACATAGGTGTGTGACCAAGGGGGTCCCTCCTCCAATCAGGCGGGCTGACAAACGTACCCCAAGTGCACTTTTCATTGCAGGATTTATACCGAAGAATGACCTGCAATATAGTCCAACCATGCATTGTTGGGTATGGATATCTGAGAGAGCGCCTTCTCCCATACCAACTGAGGTCATCAGAGGGCATGTTCCTGGTGGTTCCACATAGACCGATTGGAGTCCACCAGGGGAAGAGCCTTCAGTGTGGTGGCCCCCCTCCTTTGGAATTCCCTGGCTTTGGAGGTCAGGCAGGCACCAACTTTGTATTCCTTTTGGTGCCTCCTGAAAACACTTAAGGACCAGCCACAGTTCACGGTTCACTTTTCATTTTGCTTCTTTTAAATATCTATTTTAAGGTGTTTTATTCTGTTTTTATTTTATTTACACCGCTCTGAAATTTTGAATGGGGAGCAGTATATAAATATTGTAAATAAATAAATAAATAAATAAATAAATAAATAAATATATGTTCCCAAATTTGGAGACTGTTTGGGGGGTGGGAGGCCAGTTCTTACCATTTTCAAGGCATATTTTCACCTTTAAATACAAGGTGGCTGAAGGTTTTATTCTCCCCCCTTTTAACTCAAAATAAAAGCCTTCCCACAGCTTGAAGTGGTGGTATGGGTGCTCGTGCCAGCCTACCTGTGTCCCTAGCCCAGAATTCGTTTATTTATTTTATTATTACATTATTATATGCCACTTTTTTTCCCCATTACAAGGAACCCAAGGCGGCTTACATGGTCCTCCTCCTCTCCCTTTTATCCTCACCACAACCCTGTGAGGTAGGTTAGGCTGAGGCCCTTTCTACACCAAAGGATTATCCCAGAAAAATGGAGGGATCGTCCCTGCCTGTTCCCGGGGTTCCCTGTGTCTTATTCGGATGCACAAGGATGATCCCGGGACGTTCCCAGGAAAAAGGCAGGTGTAGAAATGGCCTGAGAGTCAGGTATGGGCCCAAGGTCACGCACCTTGGGCTGGCCAAGTGGGGCTAGGACCCAGATATCCCCCGTCCCACTTCAACACCCTTACCACTACACCACACTGGCTCTCAGAATGCCTCTGAGCACAATGCTACATACTGATGTAGGTGTCCTTCCATGGGGTATTCTTGAGGGGGGCGGGAAACTATGGCTACCATTAGTCCAATCTATGGGAAACATTTTCATTTCACCCTCAGAACGTATGAAATTTGGCACTTCAAAAAAATCAGTAACAAGAAAACAGGAAAGATTTAACAATAACAAACTTTAACTGAAACTTAAGTTGAATCTAATGCAACAGTGATTGTGAACTGTTTTTTTTCTTTTTTCTCCTAGTGCAAAGCAACCTGAGTTCACCTCGGGCAAAGAGTGCTATCCTTCAGCTCTTACCACCCCCTAAAATTTCAAACATCCTCCATAATTTCAATTTCTGAGGGCTGAGGGGTAGGACCGTCACAACCCACTTGACCAGAGACAGAAAAGCAACAAAGTAAATGTGTGATACAAGCCATGGAAAGTGATCTCTCTCTCTCTCTCTCTCTCTCTCTCTCTCTCTCTCTCTCCTCTCTTTCAGTTCTCATAAAAACCATCTGGCTGTCTCAGCCTTAGGCACATAGAAGCTGGAAGCTCCTTTAGCTTCTGGCTTAGAGGTTATATTTCAAAAGCTGCTGCTATGTGTAGCGACTGGGGAACAATTCTGTCTGGGGCTAATTCTGAGGTAGGCGGTCAGACATAGGCCATCTTGGCTTTCTCCCATAATTTGCGGCAGCAGTGATAGCATTTTGTTCCGTGATACTCATTTCTCATTTGGTATTCCAGAAGCGGAATCCCCTGTTTTAATTTCTCTTTTTTCCTCAGCAACCAGATAACAGAACTGTAAGTGTGCAGGAACACACCCGTGAGTGTGTTTGTGTCTCTCTCTGTGTGTGTGTGATATAAATTCAGGATGCTTTCCAAATAATATTACAAACAGGATTATGTTTCACAAAAGCCACTGCAGAGCCAACATCATTGTTTGTACATTCAAAATACCTTGTAGCGATGTTGTCTTCCCTCAATCATGCTAATTCCTAGCTGAATTTCAGACATTGCCTTTAAATACCAAGCCCTTATTTTGCATGATAATTACTAGCAACACTCATCAATTCACATAAGCTATAGAGAGCTAGTATCCCCTCAAGTCCTGCCTCTTATTTTCAGCCAAAGT
The DNA here is from genome assembly GCF_023053635.1 of Elgaria multicarinata webbii. Taxonomy (NCBI): domain Eukaryota; kingdom Metazoa; phylum Chordata; class Lepidosauria; order Squamata; family Anguidae; genus Elgaria; species Elgaria multicarinata. Next base: position 17,412,234 of record NC_086174.1, on the reverse strand, counting down.
GGTGGTGGTGGAAATGGGGGAGAGGGAGAGATGAGGACTTTGCATTCTTTCAAATTCATCATGAGACCAGGAAAGATTTAATTTATGACATCTCAAACCTTGAATCCCCGATACTTGTCGCTGTAGGGACCACAGTTCTCCTTAGAAAGACTGGCATTTGTAACAAGCAACCTCATTGGCTAAGCCACAATGGCACTGTTAAAGGCTAGAGCAATGGGAAGGGGTTCTGAAGTGCTTGGGGCACCTCATAATAGAATCTGTAAGTACTATTTCCACACACGCCCCACCTGCAAATATCTGGATTATCTCTTCCGAAAAATGTCCCCAAATCTCCACCTCCAACCTTTAATGGAGAGAAAGGTCCGCCAAAGGTGATGGTGGTGGGAATTGTTCCAGGCCAACTTCCAGCTCTACCTAGATTTGCTAGGGACTGAGCAGGCTACTTCCTAGGCCGGTTGAGCTTCACGTCACATACTAAGGGAATTGTTAGTGCATACATGGACTCGAGATGTCCATGAAATTGTGCACTACTGGTGAAAATCAGTAGCAGGGTTATGCTGTGTTTTAGGGAGGTTGGTCCAAGTGACAAGATCACATGGTGATATATATATATATATATATATATATATATATATATATATATTTAAAATCGAATCCATATTACACAGTAATGAATGAGCTATCATTTGACGTGAAGTTTCCAAAGCAAAGTCCTTTTCTTCAGCTTAATTATATCAAGTATAACAGTGCAGTGCTCTTTCCGGAGTGGTGGCCATGTTAGGCTGCTGCAGCTAAATCAACCAAGAGCCTTAAATGACAGATACAATTAATATGCTCTGGTGGACTAGAGTCCGCTTGCATAAATATGCGTGAAGTGTTATCCTCAGTTGGAATATGCACATTAGGTGTTGAGGGAATGCGTGAGCTATGAGGTCAGTGGGAAATGTTCTTCTGAGTAATTTTGAGCCGGATTTGGAGACGGGAGAAGCATCTAAATAAAAGTGATGATGAAGATGAAGATGATGAAATAAAATGCAAAACCTACAGTGTGAAAATTATGTTGAAGCTCAAAATGATGTAAAGTAATTAGAGATGTCCTTCAGAAATGATAACACAGGCATTCCAGCACTGGTAACCTATTTACTAATAGTTACTAACCTAGTTACTAACAGGGACCAGCCGACGAGACCACATCACGCCAGTCCTTTTCCAGCTTCATTGGCTGCCAGTCTAGGTCTGGGCCCGATTCAAAATGCTGGTATTAACATTTAAAGCCCTAAATGGCTTGGGGCCAGGTTATCTGAAGGAACGGCTCCTCCCATATGTACCTGCCCAGACCCTAAGGTCATCCTCAGGGGTCCTTCTCCACGAGCCCCTGCCAAAGGAAGTGAGGCAGGTGGCTACCAGGAGGAAGGCCTTCTCTGCTGTGGCACCCCGGCTGTGGAATGAGCTCCCTAAGGAGGTTCGCTTGGCACCTACATTATATACTTTTAGACACCAGGTGAAGACCTTTTTATTCTCCCAGCATTTTAACAGCCTATAAATCAATTTTAACTTGTTGTTTTAAATTTGTAATTTTGCATTGCTGCTGTTTTTATCTGGTTGAGCTTTTATATTGTATTTTATATTATGGTTTTATACTGTTGTTTTATACTTTGAATGTTTTTAATTTTTGTGAACTGCCCAGAGAGCTCCAGCTATTGGGCGGTATAGAAATGTAATAAATAAATAAATAAATAAAATAAATCAACATATTTAGGGCTCATTCCTATCTGAACACCCATCAGCTCTTAGGGCTCTCTTGCCCTGCATTTTCACTAGATGGACAGGCGATTTTGTCCAGCTAGCTACAGCTCTGTGGAGGAGGAGGGAAGGAGGCATAGGCGTGCACAAGGGGTGTGCCCGGTATGTCCAGGCACACCCTAATATCTTGGGAGCCCCCCCCCACTTTCCTCCCCATCCTACCCCTACTACTCCAATCAGTGTGCTTTCCAGGGCCAGCCATACCAGAAATGTAGGTGGTGCCATGCCTTGCCTCCTGACCCTGTTGGCCAGCTGGCTTACTTTCCTTTCCTTAGTGCACCTGCATCACCAGCATGCTGCCTCTCTCTGTAAGGTCTTTCTGCATACGATCCATGCAGTGCAGAACCTAAAGGCAGAAAGACAGAGAGGGGGGACAGGAGATTGCATGGCTTAGGGAGGGGAAGGGGAGAGAGGCGCAGCGGGTTTCCGCTTCGGGTAGCGACATGCCTTGGGCCGGACCTGCATTCTTTTCTGGGCTCCCCCTCCTTCTTGATGAGCACCAAAGCACTCAAGACTCCTGCCTGCTCACCTGCCTGCCTGCCCTTCCCCTCCATGGATTTGTCCAGGATTCATTGCTCAGGGGCAGCTGCCATGGATAAGGAGGGTGGGACAGAACAGGAGGCAACAGGAGCTGACTCGATGAGGTGGCATCCCTCGCTCTCTCTACTCTGCATAGACATCCTGGCCGCCATCCCTGCGTCTCACCCCCACAGCCCCTTGACTTTTCTCCTGCAGTGTTTGTGGGGGGAAACCATGCTTTCCCCTCCTCTGCTCCAATTGGGGCCTTTAACATGCACACCCTAATGAAATGAGCTGCACAAACCTATGGAAGGAGTCTGGGGTGGCCAGAGGACTCTTGGTAAGATGGCCACCCTGTCTTCTCCCCTCCTCACCTGCAGAACTTCCCCCTTTCTTTCCTCTCTGAGGGGGAGGAGGAGCTCAGATTGTTGGGTCTGATGTCGGAACACTGTCTCCAGCCTCAGATCGAAGGACCCAAAGTATCCAAGACCTCCACCCACACGAGTCTTGATTCTGTCTAGGTGCCATAGGATTGCTCCCTTCCTGGAATAAACATCTGTTCTCTCAGTTCAGGCCACAGGAAAAAGAACTAAACTTCTTGAAAAGTTGTAATTCAGTTGTAGTTTCATGCTGTAGTCTCCCTTCGCTCAAGAAGGGCCACTTTAAGGTCTGTAAGAGAACATCATGAGGGTCGAAATGTTCTAATACTGGTTTCTGAGAATTTATTTATTTATTTATTCACAATATTTATATACCATTCCCCACTGAAAATTTCAGATAAAATGAAAAGGAACACAAAATAAAACACTTAAAACAGATCTTAAAAGAACCAAATGTAGTGACTCATGGCTGGTCATTAAGGAAAGGGTTGATTAAGGACATGATGTTTTCAGGAGGCGCCGAAAGGAGTACAAGGTTGGCGCCTGCCTGACCTCCAGAGGCAGGGAGTTCCACAGGAGGGGAGCCACCACGCAGAAGGCTCTTCCCCTGATGGACTCCAATCGCAGGATGGATCTATGTGGAAACACCAGGAGCAGGCCCTCGGATGACCTCAGGGACTGAGCAGGTTGGTAGGGGAGAAGGCAGATTTCAAGGAAGGGGGTTAATTGGTCACATGCTTCGTCCACCTCCTCTTGACAGGCTCATCCCTGGACACAAGGAGTGACCCAACAGAAGTGATTCCCTCCCTGGGCATGGTTCTCCTGGCTTCTAAATAGCTGTGCTAGACCTGCATTCTCCGGCTGCTGGTGGTAGATAAAACCTAAGTCGTGGCAGCTCTGAATTTAGATGCCTGTCCACCAAATATTCAATTCCTCACTGATAAAAGCTCATGTGATAAATGCTGATAACGATGCATTAATGTATAAAGTATATACATTACTTTAGCATACAAACCACTGGAAACAGCGGAAACAACATTTCTGAGTGAGCATGCCTAGGATTGGCTGACATTCCAATTTAATTTGGGTTTGTGTTTTAAATAAAGTCGTTGATGCTTTGAGAAAATTGCATTGCCTGTTCATCATCCCTTTGTTATAAGTTAACACGAGGCGTTGGTCAGCTTCGGGATTCCAAAGTTAACCTGGGTGCTTTGCGAATAAACTGCCCTCGGTTCTGTTGAAGGAAATGGCAGTAGGAACGCATTAAAAGCAAAAACGAAAAGAAGAAAAGAAAAGAAATGGGGGAAAATGGGTGCTGTCTTTGATGTGTATATAGCTGTGGGATGCTACCCTGCTGTGGGTCACAAAGCATAAATTGCAACGGTTAAGAGCTGCCTTGTGGTAACCTCACAACTCTGCCCGCATCTGTGCTCCTTGCCTTCTGCTTTCCTCCTCTCTGAGAGCAAGAAAGTCTTCCAATCTGAGCAATTCTCTCTTCTCCCTTCTCAAGGCAGGGCTTCTTGATATATGTCTGCTTCTTTGTTCTTTTTGTCATTCCTGAGCCATGATAGGCTGAAATCAATGAGACTTACATCCATGGAAATACAGTTGCAGGATGTTAGCCATTTCCTTGGTTTCATTGTCTACATGCCATGTTGTTCTACACACACACACACACACACACACTGATTGATCTATATCTATTAGGGGTGTGCACTCCACCCTGGGATTATCTGGTAACCATGAAATCCACAGAGCATTAGATCTTCCAGAGCAGAGATTGGTCACTTCCAAACCCATTGATTAATATCAGAGCAGAGACGTGCCCAATCGGAGCTTCTAAAGTCTCTGGAATTATTCTGCTCTGTGTGTGTGTGTGTGTGTGTGTGTGTGTGTGTGTAAAGTGAATATTTCCATATCTGGAAGATGCTGAGTGGGGAGACAAGGTAGCTTTCATATTGACTTCTGAAGCTAACCATTTAAGAATAGCCACAGTGCTGGCCCTGACCTCACAGTGTCCAGGGAAGTGGGAAATACTAGCTGCTGATTCTGGTCATGGGGGAGGGAGGGAGAGAGGGGGCGTGCTTCTGCTCAGACTCATAGAAATCAATCATCCACATTTCCATAGTGTGAAAGTGTTGCTGGGCTGGCTGGTGAGTGAGAAAGCTTGGCAGGTTCTTTGTTTCAGTGCCTGGGTGCAGGGATGGGAGGCTGTCAAATAGATCTAGAGAGCACCAGGTTGGAGAAGGCTGGAGTGGGGATTTTTTTTTAAAAAAAATACTTCCTAAAAAAATCAGGGCATGAATGGATCTGACTCAAACTTGGCATGGCTAAAGCCCTCCTTAAGAGCTATCGCTTTGCCATGTTTCATCTCTTTCTCTATAAAAATTACACAGATGTAAGCATTTTTGTTAATATCCATTTTAAAATTCCCTGAAAAATTAAAACCTGAACTGATCTGATTCAAACTTAGCAAAGCTAAGGCCCTCCTTAAGAGCCATCACTGTGCTAAGTTTTATCTCTTTATATTTTAAAATTAGGGAACTGTAAGCATTTCTGTTAATACCGGTTACCCGAATACTGAACGGTTCTTCGAGGGTAATTCGATGAGGTGGAGAGAGGGGGGGAAGGGGGGAGGGGATCTGAAATTGAGGCAGAAAATCAACTCTATGGAGCTCCAGATCAAATTTCGAGGCAGAGAAGACCCACTTTGCACACCCCTAATGGCCGCCACCAGCACCTACTCGTTGATCTTTTTCTTTTGTTTGGTTTTTGAAGAACAGTTTCTCACATTTCCAGCCAATTGCAACATTATAAAAGATGGGCGACTAATGACCAATTTCTGAAAGATTACTGAGCTTAAATCCTCGAGACAAGACAGAGCAGTATGAAGCATGTAATTTTATCCCTGGGACATCCATTTTATGTCATTAAAGCACACTATATAAAAGTAACAAGTATACTGTAACAGCAGTTATTTTGCGAAGCACAGAGCTTACAAAACTTTAAAGACTGCAAAAGAGCACAAACAGCATGCCACAGTACTCTAATCATGCAGTAACAAACAAACTAGCCTCAAACAATCTTCAGTTTGGGGGTTCCCAGTCCCCCCACCCTTTACAGAGGTTGGTGACGAAATGCTAGTATGCCAACAATTGACACAGCGTTCATGGGCAAAGTTGGCTCTAGATCTGAGCACAAATAAATGAGAAGCTGAACAGAATTTAATGGTGAACCTTCACAAACATGGCCAATGGATGCCGTGCCCTGGGGGGCAGGCAAATGAGATTGCCTTTCAGAGGAAAGCTTTAAATGTTAACCATGGCAGAAGCACCCTGCCAATTTAACAACGGACATTCTACAAAACTCATTAGTGTTTGGTATTGCTCTAAGTACAGAAGAATTCAGCATGGCTTCATGCTGAAGCCAAGGCTGGGCGAGGTCATAGAGGTACCAGGTTCAACCCTTAATAGGATGGAGGAATGAATTTCTCTCAGATTCATTTTGTTTGATTCTGTCCTGTCTATAATAAAAACTATGAATGTTGGTCAGTTGATTATATATTTGTAATGCACATGTTTGATATATACACACTGTTCGACCATGGTTTTTTTTCCCCTTATGCGAATTACATTGCAAGATCAGAAATGACTTCAACCACCGGTTGTGTTTGGGTCATTTCCAGGTGGTGTGAATTGGGTAAATTCTGGTTAAAATGCAGCTGAAACAAATTTCTCATACATCTCATACATACTATATGAAAAGGAGGACAGGGCTCCTGTATCTTTAACAGTAATGTAAAAAAGGGAATTTCAGCAGGTGTCAATTGAAGAGGGTGAAAATCCTTTTTCATCACAACAGTTAAAGTTACACTAACTATAGTAGAGTGACCAGATACAAAAGAGGGCAGGGCTTCTGCAGCTTTAACTGTTGTGATGAAGAAGGAATTTCATCCTCTTCAATTGACACCTGCTGCAATTCCCTTTTCTACATTACTGTTAAAGATACAGGAGCTCTGTCCTCCTTTTCATATGGTCACCCTACATACATCCACAATTCGAACTAGGGATGTTTGAGAAATTCGTTTCCGTTTGTTTTCAACCAGGTTTTCCACAGTTCTCACCTTTCAGAATGAGCACCGACTCTGAAACAATCGGTACATTTCCGTGCTTGCAATGGGATTCACAAACCAAACAGACGCATTTGAACAATGTGCAGGAAAATACACACTTCTGAAAAAAAAAATGCACACAAATACACTTTAATGAATGGAAGATTCATTGACTCAAATCAAAGAATTGAGTACATTTCAAAGATGTTTGGGAAAGAAAGACATCTTGCAACTGATACAAACTTAAGTCAGAACAAACTTCAAGATGGAATTTGGAGCACTTCACCCCCCTTGAGTTTTGCTGATTCACACATTCCTAATTCAAATGCAGACTTTTAAGAGTTAAGCACTCAATGCTGACTGCCTTGGTGGATGAACCAGTTTCTCTTTTTCTGAAATTCTGTTTCAAATCGACAAATACATCTCAAGCTCTTTCTGTCCCATTTATGAATAGGTTTGCGAATTTTGCTAAGTTCTTATAAAGAAACCAACCAACCAAATTAAGTTCTAATAAAAATAATAACTCAAACCAAATGAAACAGAGCAACTCGTAACTCAAATGTCTTCGTCAGCGAGTAATTTTTATTTGGACTGTAATATGAACTGAGCAAGGGCTTAAGAGGCAGCTAACGGCACCCTTGACTCCACTCACTGACTCATTGCTCTGTGAGCCAAGGGCAAAGGATTCTTTAACTAAGGATGCCCAAGTCTGTCTGTTTTGCTATCTCTAATTTTCACATTTTCAAGCAAAAGTTTGTTCTATCCAATTTCCGCATCCGTCTGCACTTTTTTTTTTATGATTGTTATTTTTAATGAAGTCTACGTGAAGATCCAAATGGATATATGTGGAAATCCATACTCCTTCTTGTATGCAATTTCCCCTAATAGACACTTCTTCTTTGCAAGCTCTTTCCCTAGTGTAAATATTTTTGTATGCAATTTTCTCTAATGGACACATTCTCATCTACATGGAGAACTGGGACCGCAAAATTAGAGAAGTCATTCTGGTTTGTGCGTTACTTCAGGAAGTGTGGATGATATTGATTTGTATTAAAATGCAAACCAAACAAGTTTCACCCCATCCCTATCCTTAACCCCGTCCACGTAGTGGGAAGAGCATGGGCAGAACTCTCCTTAAGTTTATTTTGCATTTCAGCAACTAGCTCCCAGGCATGAGTCAAATGGGAACAAGCAACCAAGGTGCATAATAAGCCTTCTCAACCTTCTTTGGCTCTGTCCCAAACATTGTGGGTGTGCATGTTCATGTGCGTGCATGCTCCGTTTAAAAGTCCTTTGCCTGTGTCTTGGCCAGCATGGAAGAAAGTGGCTTAGATCCATCCTTGTGAATGTCCTTGGAGATATGAGCTGTATTACAGGCAAAGTGGAAAGACTCTATTGGCTATATTCCTACACTAGCATCTCCAGTTAAAAGATCTTGCAAGGCTTTAGATACCTTTTCATTGTGCTTTCAGCATGTTCTTACAATAGATACTCATTTTTATTTTCTATAGCAATGTATAGGTTTCTATAAAGTATTGTCCTTCTTATATTAGGCCTTCAGTTGTCTTGTATACACTTCTCTGCACGTTGCTTTTCTTTTAGATGCTATATTGAGTCTTCCTGTCTTTTGTATACATTTTATTCCAAACTATAGGAACTTTAAGTACTGCGAGGGCTGGAATAAACATTCTACTAATCCTGCATAGCAGAGCTATGCATCTTTGCCTTAAGCATGCATGACCCTGATTTGGATCAGGACTGTGGTAATTCAGGAGTAGGTATTTAAGCTTCCCCCTCATTTTTTATCCTGAAATTCCACCCCATGCATTAAGAACGTAAGAAGTGACATGCTGGGTCAGACCAAGGGTCCATCTACTCCAGCACTCTGTTCACACAGTGGCCAACCAGCCATCGGCCAGGGATGAACAAGCAGGACATGGTACAACAGCACCCTCCCACCCATGTTCCCCAGCAACTGGTGCACACAGGCTTACGGCCTTGAATACTGGAGAGAGCATACCACCATCACGGCTAGTAGCCACTGACAGCCTTTTCCATCCAGGAATTTATCCAACCCCCTTTTAAAGCCATCCAATTGGAGGTTAGTGGAATGTTTAGCTTGATCCTGTGTGTGAGAGCAACTATGTGTAGTTTGAAACAGATACTCTGCCATAGGAAAGAAGCAATGTTACTCCTGCTCCTTCATAAACAAATCTTGAAACTCTTATGCAAAGAATACTGATCACCAGATACTTGCAAAACAGCTGGCTGCAGTGTCTGCTCCTAGGTTAACAAAAAACCCAAAACATATATGACACCTCCCACCCAAATGCATGACATGAAGCAAACAAGATAAAGGTTGCTTAATCTACCCCAGTCCAAGAACAGATAATCTCTGGAAGACCTGCCTAAGGGCGTAACATACAGAGGCTACTAACATATCTCTGACCTTGTGCTGATGTACTGCGGTCAAGATAACAAAAGGATGAGAATGGAGGAGACTTGAGAATTTCTTCCTCTGCTAGGTGGGGAAAGAGTCTAAGAACCAAAGGCTGCAGCCAGCATCTTCAGGCAATTCGGGGGCAAAAGCGTTGCAACCCAGGAGCAGTCAAGCTTCCGTTATCCTAAGAAGAGCCACTGTGGCTCAGACCAAGGATCCATCTAGTCCAGCACTCTGTTCATGCAGTGGCCAACCAGTTGCCCATGGGGAACACAGGGCACGAGTGCAACAGCACCCACGTTCCCCAGCAACATGGGCATACTGCCTCTGATACTGGAGGTAGCATACAGCCATCAGGACTAGGAGCCATCGATAGTCTTCTCCTCCAGGAATTTGGCCAAGTTGGTGCCCAAATTGGTCAGTTCAGTCCCATCCCCTATGTCAGCACAACCATCTTCATAACTATCACCCTTCTTTGCTCTGTGTGTGTGTGTGTTCTTTGATTTTTCATTCTGTATTCCAGAATTAATGAGATGCAGTCCAACACATCTCAAGGGCACCAAGTTGGAGAAGGGCGCTGCATGTAATAAACACGGTATGTAATAAACTTTTTACATAAACAGGACATGTATTAAACTTTTTGCCATATCAGAGCTAGTTCTTGTAAATTGGGCTCCATCAGGCTTTATGCAAAATTATCTCAGGCAGCAGGTCTAGGAAAGCCCTCTTCCTGAAATCCAGCAGTGTGGGGATTGGGGGGGGGGAGGTATTTGTGGCCAGGTTGGACTGGGATAAATAAGCTAGTGGCCTGATCCAATAGAAGGCAACTCCTTATGTTTGATTCATTTTGTTAGGCCGATATTCAGACTTGTCGATGTCTGTGGGCAATCGCTTGGAGACATGAATGTTACATGGTATAACTGCCATACAGAACGGTAAAAAAAAGTCTGGTGAATATTAGCACTGACGTGTGAATGTTGACACTCCCAGATTAATTTTATAAATGTTTGAAAACAGGGTACCTATTTCCCCACATTGGGACACACACAAGCACATGCAGGCGCATCCCTGTAGGGAAAAAAGATGTGCCTTGTCACTATGGGCATTCTGAAGAAGCGTGGATGCTGAAAGCACAGCTCAGTCATGCTTCTTCACGTCTCCAGGTTGAGGAGAGGCCTACCCAGTTGAATTTGAAGATGCCGTTTAATAATGCAGGTAAGAAATAAATTCTTTATTATTATTTGGAGAATCCCATTTCGGTGACTTTCTGTTCTCAACAGTATACCCCAGGGTGTGAAAAGATCAGCATGTAAATGCCAAGTTTTAAGACATTGATGGTAATGTATGTCTTAGGACCTCTAGTAGCCAAAGCTCAGTCTTCTAGAGCAGATTTGGATACGCTCAACCTGGAAAGATGAAGGCCTTTTCTGCACCTGCCTTTCCCCCCGGGATCATCGCTTTGCACCGAAATGACACACAGGGGTTCCCAGGAGCAGGCATAGAAGATCCCTCCATTTGCCTGGGATAATTCTTAGGTGTAGAAAGGACCGAAGAAACCTGCCTGAGCTGTGCTTTCTGCATCCTTATGTCTTCAGAATATCCAGGCTGAAAAGGCGCATCTTCCCCTCTTACAGGGATGTCTGTGTCCTGTATCCACACTGGCAGCCAGGACGCCAAATAGACTCCTACCGCACCTTCTGCAAAGCCGTTTCCCACCCACCTAGCTTCCTCCTGAAACTTAATCACAAAACTTCTTAATCACAAAATGTTCAAATGCTCCTCATTGCTCCTGTGTACCAAGATGCCTTTTTAAAGCCTTAAGTATTTATTTCAATTAACTTTTAGGTATTTAGTAAAAGCATACACACACACACACACACACACACACACAGAGAGAGAGAGAGAGAGAGAGAGAGAGAGAGAGAGAGAGAGAGAGAAACATTGAATTCTTTGCTGCATGCTGCATCCAGGGCTTCCTAAATTAGACGTAGGCATTTGAAACAATCTCTGCTTAGTGCAGGAACGGAGGTGGGGTGAAGGGGAAATGGGGCGGGAGAAGAGAGGGAGGTCCTGCTAAGAATGTTAATGCCAAGGTGTGCCATTCAGGTTACAATTGCCTCTAATTGGCAATCCTAAAGCTGTAGGATTCTAATTTACCTGCAGCTGAGCGGCATTCAGAAAAGTAAGAAATGATTTCCAACCTTTAAATATATATATATATATATATATATATATATATATATATATATATATCAAAGGAATTGCTTCCAGATGGCTCCTTACGGCCCCAGGCCCATTGTAAAAGCAAGACGGTAAGCATATGTGCCAAGAAATATATATATATATATATACCAGGAAGTCTTGTTTCTGCCTCCTTGCTCCTACCCCTATTAAGTATAACAGTTCCGATTTTGTGATACACATAGAGCTGGCACATTTGTTTATGTGATTAGGTGCTTTATAACCTGCTACCAGCAAGCATCAATATTAATGGATAGTGGGTTATCCCACGCTATTAAAACAGATGTTCCTGGGAGAGCATAGCACTTCTCAGAAAACAGGGGCATTAAAAGTTAATCAGTCCATACTGGACACTGTTAATGGCTTCTGAACAAGAGTTATTTGGGAGTTGCGTGTGCCCACATCAATCACAATGCAGGAGGGGCCGTGTGCTTTCTCTGAATAGCGAACATGAGAATTTGCCCTGCTAGATCAGGTGAGTGTCCATCTCGTCTGCTCCAAGAGTGTGCAGGCAGATGCTTCAGGGAGGAACATAAGAACGTATGAGCCCTGCTGGATCAAACCAAGGGTCCATCTAGTCCAGCACTCTGTTCACTCAGTGGCCAACCAGCCATCGGCCAGGGATGAACAAGCAGGACATGGTGCAACAGCACCCTCCCACCCATGTCCCCCCTTTTAAAGCCATCCAAATTGGTGGATGGATGGACTCACCCACATCTGGCTCCGTCGGATGCCCGCCAAGCGACATTTCCATTTGTTGTGAGGTCACCGCCATCCTTCTTACGTGGGTTGGTTGTGACTTCGCTTTGGGTTCACACCGGGGGTGGATCGTGGCCACTGATTGGTTGGCAGAAGTATGGGGAGGCCACACAAAGGGCAGCAGGTAGGCTCAATATGCCAGATGGCCACCAGAAAACCCCCACTCCCTCCTTCCAGGGGGATTTCCACTCCACCCCACAGCTACGACACCATGGGGTTTTCCCAGAGAGGAGTGGCGAAGCGGCGCCATGAAGTCATTCCACTTGATAGTGAGTAATTATTGACCCTTTCCTATACTTATTTTTTTTCCTTTAGGAACACATCCTATATGCTCCAGTGTGGTGTAGTGACTCAAGTGTTGGACAAGGAGAACCCTGGGAGAACCCTGGGAGATCCGGGTTCTAGTCCCCACTCAGCCATGGAAACCTACTGGGTGACTTTGGGCCAGTCACAGACTGTCAGCCCAGCCTACCTCACAGGGTTGTTGTTATGAGGATAAAATGGAGAGGAGAAGGATTATGTACGCTGCCTTGGGTGCCTTGGAGGGAAAAAAAGGCGGGATATAAATGCAGTCATCATCATCATCATCATCATCAACAACAACAACATCCTGTGCTGAAATAGAGATTCAGTCATGTTAAAGGATGCTGTGTAATTTTCAGTGGAGGACATTCCAGCCTCATTCGCCACCAGTCCCATTCTATGTACAAACACAGACATGCATGTTTACTCAGGGCTCATCTACACCAAGCAGATATTCCAATATGAAAGTGGTATATAAGAGGCAGGAGCCACACTACTGCTTTATAGTGCACTGACAGTTGTTGGGGCCCATTGACACATGCCATATACTGCTTTCATACCACCTTCATACTGTTATATCCTGCTTGGTGTAGATGTGTCCTGGGCCCCAACAGTTGTCAGTGAAGTTTGGTACCACTATAAGGCAGTCGTGTAGATCCTGAAGTGCACTTCAATACTGCTATAAAGCAGTAGTGTGACTCCTGCCTTTTATATATAGCTTTCATACTGCTTTCATAGTGGAATATCCTGCTTGGTGTAGATGGACCCTCAGAGACGAGTCCCAGTAAGGCTTACTCCCAGGAAAGTGTGCATTGGACAGCAGCCTCAAACAGCTGTGGGTAATTTGAATTTGTTCAAGGACTGACAGCCTTCCCCAACCCGAGCTGTTCTCTACCACATGGCATCTTTAGCAGGGGCGGGGAGTTAGCCTTGACTGAAAATATCACCCCCCCCATCCACCCTGTACATTTGTCGAGGTTACAGAGGGAATGTTTTCTTTGAAGTCGGCTGTTATCCCAGCAAAGCTGCATTAAGTAGCACAAATTAAATATCTGTACTGCCGCATATCAGTCGTGAGTCAGGGCTGAGAAAAAGATAATGGCTTTGGGGTACAATCATGGAAGTGTGGTCAGGGGTGGGGAGAAGAAACTGAATGCTACTTCCCAAAAGCTCTTTCCTGAAATTGATTGGAATTATTATTTTTAAAACTGGCTAGGGTTCGTTTGTAAGAAAATTATAATCACTTACAAATTTCAGACCTAAACGATCTGAATTTGATCTGACACATCGCTTCTGGTCGAACACAACTGAAACTTTCTTCTTCTTCTTCATTATTCCTGGTAGCGCATTCAATTACTGAGATACTATCGTTCTGAATATTTTCCTGCCATAAAGGCTCTCCCCCTTGGGGATTTCTAGAAGAAGGCCTATCAAATGTGCCTTTCCTTATTCTGCTTCCCCCACCCCCCACCCCATCAATTTTTTGGGGAAAAAAGAAATGAAGAAAACAGGCCAAAAGAAAATGTAAGGCTGAACACAACCTGTGCATTGAATGCACAATGCAAAAGAAGCAGTATATTTATCCCTAAGGAAATGACAAATGGTAGTGAGGTTTTGGATCAAGAGGAATAGAATATTGGTCTCAAGTGTCAATGGAGTTTATTTCCATGAACAGGGCATATGGAGCAGAGTTTAGGGGGGGGGAAGGTTGTTTATTCTGCAAGGTGGAGGGAAGAACGCCATTCAAGCCATAAAGAGAGATGGCATCACCTCTTTCTACGAATCAGTCTGAACAGCCAATGTGCAGCAACAGTGAAAAAGGGGAATTTCGTTCTAGGGATTATTAGAAAAGGGACTGAAAATAAGGCAAGCAATATTGTAAAATGCCTTTATATAAATCTCTGCTACTGCCACAGGTAAAATACAGTATCCATTTCTACTCATTCCATCACAACATGGATACCGTAGAGTGAGCCTGGTCCGATGCGTTAAGGATTTACCATTACGTTTGGAATTCTTCGTGAGCTTCTGAGCATGTGCAGTCTGTATCCAATCAATGAGATTTCTGTGCCTGCTGCATAGGTCGGATTAACTTTTTCCTTACCTAATCAGGTAGTACTTCCCTCCTCACCACAACCACCGCTACTGCCCCCAAAAGGAGGTGGAGTGAGCAACATCCCTTCCACCTTCATTTTTCGTCATCCTATCATTAGGGATGGGGGAGAAATTTATTTAGTTCACATTTAAATGTGAACTTACCTAATTCCACCCTTTTTGAACCACAATGTGAATTGAAACTTCAGTTACCTTTCAAAATTCGCAATTCTCCAAATTTTGCAGTTTGAGTTCTCCAGTCAAAACATGCATACATATTGTGGATGCATTATATTAGGGTCATCACTTGCACACAATGTGTACATTAAGCAAAAATGCAAGCATTGGGAGAAATATAAACAAACGATCTTAAGCATTTGTATGACAACTTCATGTTTGGCATGAATGAAATTTAACCCTGGAGGAATTCTAAAAGTTTGAGTTGAAGTGAACGCGAGATTGGAAACACGAGAAACAGATTTGACAGATTCATTCATCCCTTCCTATCATCTCCTTTGCAGCTTTCCACCTCTGCGACAGCACCAACACTTTGAAGTGATTTCAAACTACAGCTCCCAAGATGCACATTGATAACAAAAATGTGCAAAAGCCGGTTTATATGGAACAATTCAATACAGAGTCAGAATGAGCTTTGAGGTGGAAATCATAGAATAGTAGAATAGTAGAGTTGGAAGAGGCCTATAAAGCCATCGGGTCCAACCCCCTGCTCAATAATGATTTGACACAAGGTGTAGATCTGGCCTGAGTCATACTTCGAATGGCTCCATTAAAATCAGTGGGACTTAAGTTGGTCATGGCCAACTTGGGTCTCATGGATTTCAGTGGGTCTACTCTAAGTATGACTAAATATAACTCCAACTGCTGACCTTAATCCTGCAGACACTTTATGATCCCACATAGTGCTGCTGCCAAATTTCATAATTAGTTAAAACATGTCCATTTGTAATGCTTCCTTTTGTAGTGAGCCTGGATGGATGTACTATGAATTCGCTATTAGCTTTGGAATTGAGTGTGAGCTTCGGAGCATGTGCAGTAAAGTAGTATGCAGATTCCCCCCAACTACATTTTCAGTCATCCTACCACCTACACTACCCCCCCCCAATTACTTGAACCAGTCTTGTTAGCTGTTTTCCTTGTTGCCATGGCTGCCATCACAGCATCAATCTGGCTCTGAGGAGGAGGAGGAGGAGGAGGACTCTGTTGCTCTATCATCATGCCAGGGCTCAGTAATGGTGAGGAAATATCACATGACAGAACCATGCAGGCAGGCCACATGAAAACAACCCATCAGAAAGGGGGCAGATCCCATGGTGATGCATGACATCATGCTGCACTACACACTACCAAATTGCTGCTGCCAAGATACACCTTGATATTGTGCAAGCTCAAGATTTCACATGAAAGAAGGACTCACATTCAAGCTCACATGGATGAATTTGTTACTTTCCAAATAAATAATGAATTTCAAGATTAGTTGCCCAAATCTGCAACAGGTCATATAGGTCTGCAGGTAGATCCACTGCTGCACATTGACCCTTTGAAAAGGGACCTTTTCTCCCTTTTCATGTTTATTTAACTTTATTACAAGTGTCAACTCTTTTTAAAGGAGAAAATGCTATAGAAGGCTTTGTTTATGCACTGTAAGACAAGCTAGAAAATTGCAACAATTTGCAAGTGATGGCTTTTAACATTCATGTATTCCATTATAAGGATGGGATTTGAATTCAGAGTGATCTTGATGGTGTGAGAATTGGTTGGAATGCAGTACGATGAAATTTAATAAAGACAAATTGTAAAGGGTTAGCAAAAGAAAGGGAGGGAGATCAAAGGTTTGAACAAAAGTTGGAGAATAATGGGCTAAATGAAGACAGTACACTGAGGTGATGCAGGGGAGAGATGTTAACTGTACTGTGATGCTACAGAATCATTTATTTATAGGAATATGTCCTGCAAACAAATCTTAGGTTGCACAGCATGCTCAAAACTGGTTCTACTGTGTTGACCTTATTTGGAGTGCTGTGCCCAGTTGTGGGCAAGCACACGTTGAGCTTTATCACACCAGCGTTATACTATGCAATCACTGAGAATTGCATGCAAAGGACTCAGAAGTTTCCCACCTTATAATCTGCTTTGATTGTAAAGTACTCCCATGCATCCTGTCTTAATTGTGCAATAAAGCAAAAAGATTCGCCGTATTTAGCCCCTACTTTTTGAGCATATCTTTTGAGCCGCCGCTGGGATGCAGGAGCAGGATTTTAAAGAAATGCTTACATCTGCGTAAGCTTTAAAGATAAAGACACCAAAATTGGTGCAGTAATAGATATTAGGGAGACCTTTAAGCATACCAAATTTGAATTGAATTGGGTCATCCGTTGATTTTTTTTTTTTTTTTTACATTTCCCCCCTTAAACTTACTTCCTGGTATGCAAAGGATCGCTGTCACCCGGTAGCAAAAACAACAACCACCGCGAAAGCTTAGCGCTACAGGGATAATCCTAGGGAAGCAGGTATGTGGGATGAAGATTATTAAGAAGAATGTAGACAAACTGGAACAGGTTCAAAGGGCAACGAAGATCCATTAGAACTCTGGAAAACAAGTCCTAGGAACTGCATAAGTTTAGCGAGGAGAAGAGAAGAATTTAGAAGAGAAGAGAACTCAGAAGAAGGCAGATTTGTCATCTACTGTCCCAGAGGACAGGATTAGATCTAGTGGGGTAATTTATAGAGGAGAGATTTCAATTGAACATCAGGGGGAACTTCTCAGTGGTAAGAGCAGTTGAATAATGGAACCCATTACCTAGAGGGGTGATGGTCTGTCCCTTATTGGATGTCTTCAAATAAAGTCTGGACAGCCATCAGCTGGGGATGCTCTTGGTATGGATGACCTACCCTGAGCACAGGGCTTGACTAGATGGCCTACATGACCTCACTTTGAATTATGGTTTTTCTAGAATGATTATTCTAGCTCGCAGCATCAAACAGCTGCAGGCAGAGTGTTATGGGGTGCCATCATTAATTAAACTTCTAACTTGTGTGCATCTTTTAAATGTATGTATTCATCTCCCATTGATGTCTGTGCACATATTTCAAAAGTATACATTTTTCATGTTCATTTTTCAAATCTGTGCATGCTGTCAAACATATTGTAGTGGGTCTGCAAATCACATTGGACACTCTGAGATTTATGGACGTATTTATTTATTTTATTTACTGCATTTTTATACTGCCCAATAGCCAAAGCTGTCGTGGGCTGTAGGTGCTCAAGTGTCCTCAAGGAGTCAAAATCAAGGAAAGCTCCCGGGCCAATCTACAAGGCTTTATTGCAAACAATTAACACTTCCGTAACACAAATTAGGCACCTTTACGGGAAACTCCCGCCTAGGCAACTCTATGCAACTAAGCAAGACAACTGACCATTCAATGGAAAGAAAAGGCTTTTCAAATGTCTGAAGCTTCAAGGTGGAGGAGGGAGCGTAGACGCCTTTTCACGCAACCTCTCCGGCTGTCGCTTTGGTGCTGATCTCGCTGAACGTTTTGACTTCCGGCAATTCCTAGCATCCAGTAATGTTTTGGAATGTTCACCCCTGGAAGTTGACTCCCTGTCTCCTGAGAGCCTTGAGGAGACAGACTCCGGGAGGGGCGCATCTGCAGCTGGAGGCTCTTCAGTGTGAACTTCCTCCCCCACTAGCTTGGCAACTTCTGAATCAGAATCTGATTCTGATTCTAGGAGGAGGGCTTTCTCCGCTGTGGCACCCCGGTTGTGGAATGAGCTCCCCAGAGAGGTCCGCCTGGCGCCTACACTGTACTCCTTTCGTCGCCAGCTGAAGACCTTTTTATTCACTCAGTATTTTAACACTTAATTTTAACTTAAATTTAAATTATACTGTTTTAACTCTGTATTTTAACCTTATATCAATTTTGCTGCGTGGTTTTATCCTGGTTGTGCTTTTTATATTGTATTTTGTATTTGTATTTTTAACTTGTTGGTTGTTTTATGATGATTTTAATTTTTGTGAACCGCCCAGAGAGCTTCGGCTATTGGGCGGTATAAAAATGTAATAAATAAATAAATAAATAAATAATCTGTTTCTGATGGACTCCCTGCGTCACCTGGTCCCAACCCCGGAGCAGTAGGGACATACATGACAGAAGCTACATAGACCATAGATGGTGTTTTGTTCCCTGTTTGGTCAAGGAGGTATGAACTGAGTAAATCCTGAGGTGTTATTTTGTTTGTTTGTTTTTAAAAATGAACTGAAATAATTTTCTCATATGTCTCTAGTTAGATATTTTCAAGCAGAGAAGATATGAGAACCTATCAGGGATGCTCTAAGAAGATTTCCTGCATCATCAGGAGGTGGACTAGATGCCTATTCCTGTTCCATTCAACTTTATGATTATTCGTTTATATATATATATATATATATAATTTGGTATTGATTAAGGGGCTGGAGCATCTCCCCAATGAGAGAAGGTTACTCAACTGAGATTGTTTAGCTTCGAAAAAAGGAGGCTAAGGGGAGACACGATAGAGGTGTACAAAATTATGCATGGTGTGGAGAAGGTGGATAGGGAGACACTTTTCTCCTTCTCCCATAATACTAGAACCTGGGGTCATCCCATGAAACTGATTGGTGGGAGATCCAGGACCAATAAAATCTTACTTGAAAACATTTCTTTTCTCGAAAGCTTATAATCCAGCGTGTGACGATACCAGTTTTTATTATTAGTTTTATTCTCCCCCATGCTGGTTGGCCTTTCCCCTCCCTGTTTGTTTGTTATTGTGATTTTAGAATATAAGCCATAGGGCAGGGTGTTTTGTATCCTGTTTTATTTTGTTCTGTACAGCATCATGAACGTTGATGGCGCTATATAAAGAAATTTTAATAATAATAATAATAATAATAATAATAATAATAATTCTTCACACAGCGCATAGTTAAATTATGGAACTCACTATCACAAGACGTAGTGATGGCCACCAATGGCTTTAAAATGGGGTTGGATAAATTCCTGGAGGCAAAGGCTATCAATGGCTACTAGCCCTGATGGTTGTGTGTTATCTCCAGTATTCAAGGCAGTAAGCACCAGTTGCTGGGGAACATGGGTGGGAAGGTGCTGTTTCACCATGTCCTGCTTGTTCATCCCTAGCCGATGGCTGGTTGGCCACTGTGTGAACAGAGTGCTGGACTAGGTGGACCTTTGGTCTGATCCAGCATCAGGGCACTTCTTACATTCTTATGTTCTTAATTTGGAACTCTGGGTGTCCTATGGGCCATTCCCATTCTGCAATCATGAGAATACATCAAATAAGCCTTTAATTGTTTTTGCCTTCATGACTTTCAGAGGTTTGATGTAGGATTAAGCATGCCATTAATAAAAGAAAAGTAAATCATAATAAGACCTGAGGTCCAGTTTCATCATTTCATCATGCCTACGATTTCCTATAGCAGAAGAGAGAAAACTGTGTTTAGGTGCACTCCTTTTCTTTCACAAATTTGGTGCAATTAAGCACTTTCTCAGAGCCTGTCCTGCGATTCCAGTTACATAATTGCTGCCTCTTGAGAAACCACTACAATTACTGCAAAGCTATTCTTGCCAGTCTAGATCTTCAAAAACCATTCTACGCAAAGCACAAAGGGGACTAGATGTACGTCACACTCAAATGTCCTTCAAGAATACCAAGGGGGGGGTGTAACAGAGGGCTTTATAGGATCATTCTATAATTCAAAACTTCATTATTGAAATGCCAGTCAGAGATAAATAAAATGAATGCTACTTGCATAATGTCAAAGAGAAGAATGTAGGAAGCTACCTTGTACCAGCTCAGATGATTTGTCCGTCTAACCCAGTAGAGTCTATCCTGACTGTCGGAGGTGTTTTCCAGTACTTGTGACCTGGTACTTTTGGGGGATGTATGAGATGTTCATTTCAGTTTGTTTTTGAACAGGGTTTATTCAGTTTGCACCTCCTGGACCAAATGCAGACATGAATGCCACCTGCGGTCAAAGTTCACATATTTCCAAGCTTGAAAAGGGATTTGCAGACAAATCACTTTATAAGCTCCATCACACTGGGGGTTAACATGCTCCCTACCTTGCTTCTCCGCCCGTGTTTTCCTGCCTCAAGTTACTTCCACTTTCAAAAGAGGAAGTACAGAGTGAGCACGAGGCCCATTGAGTCCGCTGTTCTAATGGTGCTGCTTCTTCTGCATACAACAGGAGAGAGCAGCGATTCTGAGTTTAAAAAACATTGGACTTAAAGAGGGGTTTTTTTGTCGCGTGAAGAAGGCCGGAAGGGGCGGAAGGTATGCAGGAGGCAGATAACATCATGTGAGGGACCTGAGCAAACTCTGTGATTGCCCAGTAATGAACATGCAATAAAACACTCATGGATGGAGCTTTCAATCTCAGTGTAAGGCTAGACAATGGGTTGCTTCCAGACTTAGTAATACTTAGAGTATACCCACTGAAATCAATTTTGAATCACTTAATCATTAGTAATTTAACTCCCATTGATTTCAAGATGTCTGCTGCTCTTAGTCTAAGTATGACTAAGTCTGGATCATATGACTGAAACATTTACTTCAAGCAGCGATGGATGAATTTATCAGTTTTGCCTTGTTTTCGTTTCTCACTTTCCAGTGTTAAGTTCAGTTCGTTTTAGTCGGAGGGTTTTTTTAAAAACAAAGTTTGCATGAAAATTCACACACATTTTTGTGCACGTTTCTCCCAATACACACTTTTTTGTAGGCAATTTTGCCTAATACGCACATTATTTGCAAGAAATTTCCCTTAATATGCAGAATTCAGAGAACTGTGCAAATTAAAGGACAACTGAACGCGGGTGGGGAAAGAAAACTAAAAAGTGTCAAAAACTAATGATGAACTTCTGATGTACTGCATGCGTGGACAATCAAATCATATTCCTTTGGAATATTGATATAGATGGGAAATTTGTCATAATCTGAATGGAAATAGTATGTTAGAGAGGGTTATATGCCCAAGACAATAAAACAACTCATACACAAGTCCTTGAATATGCAGTTGTGCAACCCAAGATGCACAATTAAAGGAAGAATTGGCTATACAAATCTGCTTATGCACATGGAACAGTTTCTATGGAAGCAATTAAATTTTCCTCACACAAGAGCTTTGCGCAAACGTTTGGAGCCTTCCCTGTCAGACAGCTTTGTTAAGAAAAATATGAAACAGTCGTGCTTCATAGCTGCAATTATGTAGCTGAAACCCAAGGACACATTCAGTCAGCTGCAATATTGATTCTTGTCATTCTTTAAGAACGTAGCTGGTAAGCAAGGAGAACGGATGATGGACCCTAACCCTTATCCTAGACTGGGCCAGTCAGTATTGTCGGAGATGCATGGACGAATTTTAGATTTAATGTTAATAGCCAACACAGGGAGGATTTGGATTGGGACTGGAGTGCTAGAAAATGAATGATGTTGTGACCATTTCCCCACAGGATATTATTCTGATTAAAATCACCCTCTGTCAGGCATTTGCCCTACGGGTGAAACTTTAAGAAGAACACAAGAACATGAGAAGTTCCATGCTGGATCAGACCAAGGGTCCATCTAGTCCAGCACTCTGTTCACACAGTGGCCAACCAGCCATCGGCCAGGGATGAATGCAGGACATGATGGAACAGCACCCACCCACCCATGTTCCCCAGCAACTGGTGCACACAGGCTTACTGCCTCGAATTCTGGAGATAGCACACAACCATCAGGGCTAGTTGCCATTGATAGCCTTTTCCTCCAGGAATTTATCCAACCCCCTTTTAAACCCATGCAAATTGGTAGCCATCACTACATCTTGTGGTAATGTAGTGGTTGTTCAACTTGTTCTGGATGGGGTTGCACTCCCCCTGAAGGAGCAGGTTCATAGCTTGGGGGTTCTCCTAGAACCACCTCTGTCACTTGAGGCCCAGGTGGCCTCGGTGGCACAGAGTGACTTCTACCAACTCCATTTGGTGGCCCAGCTATGCCCCTATCTGGACAAGGATAACCTAGCTTCAGTCGTCAATGCTCTGGTAACCTCCAAATTAGATTACTGCAATGCCCTCTACGTGGGGCAGCCTTTGAAGATGGTTTGGAAAATTTTGCGCATTTTGATTGTGCAAAATGTAGTGGCCAGTTTGATAACTGGAACCAGAAGGTTCGAACATTTAACATCGGATCTGGCCTGCCTGCATTGGCTGCCTATATGTTTCTGAGCCCAATTCAAGGTGCTGGTTTTGACCTATAAAGCCTTATGTGGCTTGGGACCACAATACCTGATGGAACGCTGCTCCCAACATGAACCTACCCGTATACTGCGCTCAACATCTAAGGTCCTCCTCTGAGTGCCTACTCCGAGGGAAGCTCGAAGGATGGCAACAAGGGAGAGGGCCTTTTCAGTGGTGGCCCCACAATTATGGAATGAACTCCCCGATGAGGCTCGCCTGGCGCCAACTTTGCTAACTTTTCAGCGCCAGGTCAAGACTTTTCTCTTCTCCCAGGCATTTAACAGCTTTTAACAATGCTAAGTTTGTTTGTTTTTTAACGGATACCATTGTTTTTATACTGTTGTTTTTTATGTTTTTGATGGTTTTAACTTTTGTATACTTTTTAAATGTTCACTGTTTAACTTTTGTAAACCACCCAGAGAGCTTCAGCTATGGGGTGGTATATAAATTAAATAAATAAATAAACTATGCGCTGTGTGAAGAAGTCCTTCCTTTTGTTTGTCCTGAATCTCCCACCAATCAGCTTCATGGGATGACCCCGTGGGGTTCTAGTATTCCGAGAGATGGATAAAAATGTCTCCCCATCCACATTCTCCACACCATGCATAATTTTGTACACCTCTATCATGTCTCCCCTTAGCCTCCTCTTCTCCAAGCTAAACAATCCCAGTTGATGTAACCTTCCCTCGTAGGGGAGATGCTCCAGCCCCTTAATCAGTTTTGTTGCTCTTTTCTGCCCTGTTTCCAGCTGTATAATATCCTTTTTTGAGTGTGGTGACCAGAACTGTACTCAGTATTCTAAGTGTGGTCGCACCACAGATTTGTGTAAGGGTGGTATGATACTGGCCGTTTTATTCTCAATTCCTTTTCTTATAATGCCTAACATGGAGTTTGCCTTCTTTATAGCGGCTGCACACTGGGTGGACATTTTCATCGAGCTGTCCACAACTTTATGGTACTTGTATGTAATCCCCAATGAAGCAAATAGCAATTCTGGCAAAGGCAGGTTTAAACCCCTTCCACTGGTACCGTGTTCATTATCTGATCCTACCCACAACTTCTATTAACCTGCCATAGATCCTGTTCACATACCTTCCACAATACATCCCGCCTGGTTTGTCCCTACATGCCCTTTTGATAGGGCACAGCACCGAGGCTGTGCGACGGTCTAGCACACAACCGTCTCACCGACACTTGACACTATCCATGCCGTAAGATGATATTTTGTGTTAAAAATAGCCCACCGCGCTCGTGGTTATGGATATGTCCAGGAAGTTTGGTCCTGAGAACAGAAGTATAAACTTACAGGAGAAGTTGTAAAGAGTGCGGAGGAGCGCTTTGATGCAGAGGGTCTAATTTTGGGTCAGGATCATTTTCAACCCTGTGCTTATAGAAAAGTTGGGAGAAGAGAACAGCTCAAACGCTGAAAACCTGCTGTTACTATACTTAAGATGTTCCTAAAGTTAGTTTTCTTTTTCTCAGAGGCGCCAGAACAGTCATCCATTTGTAAGAGTAATCATTATGTGTCCTTCCTCCCCCCACTGCCAAAAATTGCCTATATAATCCTAGTTCTCAGGAACACCTTTTCTCCCCTACCAGTTGTCTTTGTACTGAACAATATAACACCTTCTATCATATCTCATTTCTTAAGGATTGTAGTAGCCCAGCAACTACAAGTGTCTTATTGTCATCAGAGAAAAGAAAACAGCAACTTCCATGTCACCTGAGGCCAAAACATTCTTGCATTGCATCCCTTCCAATGAATAGGAAATTAGACATGGCCCATCTTTGCAACCATTACGGTTAGCAGGTTTACTTTACAGGTGAGTTATACGTAAATGAGGCTCAAAGTCAGCAGGCAGTATCCTTGGGCAGTTTCCAAAGATCCCTTGCTGCAGATCCAGTGTCCTGGGCTCCCTTTTCAAGTTATATAATGGCAGCCACTATTGTAATTCCCCACATTTCCTATTGCATCGTTTCCATCTCTTTGCCAAGAAGAGAAACCAGAGGGAAATGTCATCAACACATAAAGCACATATAACTAATAGACACACACACACACACACACACTGGATATTGGAGTTAATGTTTGGCGTCTGTCATATCCTGATCCTAACATTTTATTTTGGGTAACTATAATAATGGCTTTGTGGGTGCTCAGTGGAATAGGGCTGCCTGGTATTCATTGGAAAAGTGGTGCTATTTCTGCCAATGTTATTGTAGCTATCTTCTGGTAAGGCCAACAGAATGAAACAGGGGGCTCCCATATGGGAGAGGGGCCCCATGCCAATGGCCACCCCAAACCTGAAACCACCTTTGATGCATGTTATACTGATAATATTTAGGATGCTATCATAGGCCCATGTAGTGACACATACTGTAGTCATGAGACACCATTACTGGCTACACCAAAGGAAGGGAAGAGATGTGTATCTATGCAAAGGGTTCTAGCATTGCCCTACCTGATGACAGGTGCTAGAGACCATTGCACAAAATCAGCAAGGCTACAGCTGCATTGCATGGATGGAACTCTCTCTCTCTCATAGCTACCCTTTGACAGGTTTGGTTAGGACATGCATAGACACTCTCCTTTTCGAGTACTGAAGAAAGGAGGGTGCAATACTCTGTGTATGGAGCCCTGATGCTTACTATTTCTTGTGATATCTGAAGCATGACACTGGCACAAGAACACCAAAAGCTCTTACAGGTATGCTTCCGCCCAAGGATCTGGTATCTCATGGTACACTGCCACCAATGTATTAGATGGATAGATCATATGAGGACAACATGTTCCTTGTGATCAACTGTAATTTGCTAGAGGGAGTGGTTGCTACTATCTTAGGATGAGTTGTTCAAGTGTTCTTTGCAAAATAACTTTGAGGTCAGCAGAATTTGGTAAATTAATTTATCGAGGATTACTTCCTTGAAAATAAGGATTCTAAATCCTTATTGAGATGCCGAAGGCCTGTCTTCTACTGTGTATGGTCTCACTAAAAAGAGAAACCATAGGGAAAATATCATCAACACATAAAGCATAGCTAACTAATACACATTGCCCAGGAATTTGCAAAAATGGAAGTTTGCTTTAATGTTAGTGTTCTGTCATATCTTGATCCTAACATTTTATGCCAAAGTTGAATGTATTTCCAAAAAAAATCTCATTATGCTTGCATGAACCTCCTTTACATTGACTCCTAGTATATGCATTCTCATGATGTTTAAACTAGTGCTGAGCCTTTAGCGTTCTCATGATACTTATTCCTTCATGCACCAAGCCATTTTCATTATTGATACTTTCACATTTGAACCAATGCAACTACAAAGCCATTATGCAATGTGATCACACACACAAAAAACCCACATTTATCATTTGGGGATCTTTAGGGCAAACAACTGATTGTGTTTAATCATAGAACCAGGACTGATTTAAGTTCAAACTGGCAGTAGGATATTCCACAGATCATTGCTGGTTAATGTCAACCACACAACTACATACCCTTGAGTAGGTTTCACGTATTCATGCATGTAGACCTAGCCCAGTTAAATTCAGGAAAATACGGACTGTATGAAGGGCCATCGCTTTTGGACAAATACAGAGATAAGGCCTTAGCCACACCTAAGGTTTATCCCAGGATCATCCCGGGGTCATCCCTGTTCATGTAAATGACACACAGGGGATTCCGGGAGCAGTCAGGGTTAGTACAATAAGTATATTATGACATAAGCTGGTTCTTGTCTTTAATGTGTCAATTTCTTGCTTTTGAGAAAATGTTTTTAATTTGGAACATGGCAGAAATCGCTATTATGCACATGTATAATCTTGGTGCAGATATATCTCAACCATTAAATTTCCATTGCTTATGTCCATGGATTTTGTCCTGGCTCTCTGCAATGGAAATTAAGGACAAAAATTATACAGATCTCAAAGTGATACATCAAGCTAACTTGAGCACTATTTCTTTTTCTTGGTAGAAAGACAGGGTACAAACCAAACCAAATGAATACATAAGTGAAAGCTAGAGATGAGACAAATATCCATCCTCCATGAATTGAGGTCACACTGGTTGATACAGTGAAAATACCAACCTGAGTATAGTAATAATATTTGTGCAAGTTTCATGAGCTAAGTTAACTACAATATGTTGGCGAGTAGCTGAAGATAAGTAACTAGACAAGGCATATTATGATTCATGGATAAATAACTAGGGTTTCTCTGTCAAATTCTACTGTGGTTAAGGAGTTTAAATACGTTCACTAACCATTTGCTGCAAATGGGTTAGTAACCTAACCATGGCTTAGCATGTTGTCTGAACAGGCCCATTTTATTTTCTTACCAGAGTTTATCTTAAGAATAACCCATTTCCTTTATTCCACTAATTATCAGAAAACATATTTTAGCAGTCAGTTGTGCGAAGGCAGCAAACACCCAGGGAAAGCAGATTGTTATTATTACTGTACACAGTTTTGAGTGTTCAAAGCCTGCTGCATGTCTTTGTATGTGCCAGGGAGAGGGGAGTATGTGGAAATAAATGCAAAATCCCATGCTTAAGTCAGCAGGGAATCTCATGCACTGGGGAGACAGGCACCAACCCCAATTTTTTCAACTCCAAAGCAAAAACCAAGTGAGGTGCTGCTAGATAATTAAGGCTTTGGCTTGGCAGAGAACAGCGAGAACCCCCCAACCTATTTTATAAGCAGTTTGGAGGCCCCCAAATCAAAGCATGAAAGCAGCTAGTTTCACAGCAGTTGTGCTCTTTTTCCCCCTTATGCAATGATTGCAGTACAGTTCAAGTCAGGATATTTTTTACCATTCACATAGAGCTCTTAAATACTACTGCAATGATGCTCAGTTGTCAGACCAGAAAAGTTCATTTGGAATCAGTCTAAGGGCATAAAATAAACTCTACCATGATTCTTCAGACTTACAAACATTGGCCAGATCTACACCAAGCAAGATATTCCTCTATGAAAGCGGTATGAAAGCAGTATATAAAAGGCAGGAGCCACACTACTGTTTTATAGCGGTATTGAAGTGTACTGACAACTGTTGGGGCCAATTGACACATACCGTATACCGCTTTGACAGTGCTACATCCTGCTTGGTGTGACTCCTGTCTCTTATATACCACTTCCATACCGTTTTCATAGTGCTACATCCTGCTTGGTGTAGATCTGGCCATTGTTTAATGTGTTCAAAAGGGGTTTTCTCTGTACAAGGAAAAAGACAAACCCAGATGGTATTGGATGAATTTGCAAGGTGGACAAACCACTATGCATGTTTAGACAGGGTTAAACATGTTTAATTTTTGTGAACCGCCCAGAGAGCTCCGTCTATTGGGCGGTATAGAAATGTAATAAATAAAATAAAATAAATAAATAGTGTGGGGGGGGGGAGTCCAAACACTGGAGAATGCTGGGAGATGAAGGATGTTTTCTTTCTAAACATGTACAGGATAGGATTGTGCCTTAGACAACTATCACTGCAATCCTAGGGTCCCTGGGTGGGCATCTTAGGGGGTATAAAATTGGTTGGATCTCCCCTACCATGGGTGAAGAGAGAGGTCCGCCCTTGGAGGGAGAGATCTGGCCTTGCGTCAATATCCACTGGTATTCCTACACAGAGTAGACCCATTGAAGTAAATGGGCCTAGTTTACATAGGACTACTATTGGATACTGCACTTGGATACCACTCCGAATCCCAACAGGAATCTTTGAAGCCATTTCCAGTCTGAGTGTGATTCTTATTCTCCAACTCTGCCCTTGGTCCACACTGTGAATGCCCTGAAACTAGATATGCAGTAGACCAAACTTCGGGCATTCACACTCCCAAATTTTGTAATGTGATCATCTATGCCGTTACACCACGACATGTCAACAAGTTGAACAGAACTAGACTATACCTACAGGGACATAACTGCAAGTATTGAAAATGTGCAGCTGTGTTTATGGGAACAATTAGCAGCTTGGATATTAATACCACTTCTCTCGAGGAAAGAACATGAACATTTATTAAGAAACAAAACAAACATTCCTTAGTCCTCCTCAAAACTCTCAAGTAGAAATTCTCCAACCAGGGGTAACCAACCAGGCGTTCACATGAGGTGTATGAGGGGCGGATATGTACTACGCCTTTACTCTAGTCATTGCAATGGCACATCCCAGATGTTTCCAACACCCAAATGTGATCCCCAATCTCCAAGGTTTTCATGATTGGTAAGTGATACTAGCATTTATTCAGATGACATTTAAGTGAAATAAAACCCTAAGTTATATGTATTTAACAGAGTATTTCATGTCATCTAAAGCAGCTCGGCGCAGAAAGGTAATGAGGGCTGTCAACTGTTTCAAAGTAATTACAATCCTCATGATATAACATTACAAAATTACAATACATCTTTAGAAAATGAGAACAGAAGAATTTCACTTTTTCTCCCCGGGCCTCACCAGCAAAAAACCCCCCAACAACACCAAGAAACAAGACAGCAAAAGAGAAAAATCCATATATAATGTATTGTATGCAAATATAATATTCAAACATGTGCGTTAGATGAAAATTTTAGCGTCGCAATTCAAAAGTTGCCCCACATATTCTGTGCGCAATTTCTAATGGAATGAGCATAGCAATATTGTTTGTTTGTCTTTCTTTTCTTTTCTTTTAAAAAATACCCTTTGCAGAGTTTGCCAGTTCAATTAATTATATTATATTAAAAGAATGCACCACTTCAGACACTTGCTTGCAAAGCTTCTGCCCTAGAGCCCTTAAGACTGGGAGAGATAGAGGAAGCCTCTAATGTACTCACGGTCATTGCACAGAGTTCCACTGAAAGAGGTCATGCTACAGTCACAGCTGAATCCATCCCATTGCTGCAAGCAGACTCCCTGGTTTGCACATGAGTCCTCTTGGCATGTTGTGCTGGGCCCTAAGAAGAAAACACACAGGGGAAAAAATGAGCTGAGCCTTTTGTCTTCCAGGATGACCACATTTTCCATTGGATCACACAGGATAGGGTGACCATATGGAAAGGAGGACAGGGCTCCTGTATCTTTAACAGTTGTATTGAAAAGGGAATTTCAGCAGGTGTCATTTGTAGGCATGCGGCACCTGGTGAAATTCCCTCTTCACCGCAACAGTTAAAGCTGCAGGAGCTCTGCCTAGCCTGACCAGATACAAAAGAGGGTGGGCTCCTGCAGCTTTAACTGTTGTGATGAAGGGGGAATTTCACCAGGTGCTGCATGCCTACAAATGACATCTGCTGAAATTCCCTTTTCAATACAACTGTTAAAGATACAGGAGCACTGTCCTCCTTTCCATATGGTCACCCTAACACAGGGTAGTTGCCAACATCTCAAATTTAACGAGCAAACCAATGAAAAGAACTGATAGCAGTATTGGTCATAACTTTATGAAGAGGCAGATGGTTTTTGGTTTATAACACAGAGGGACATGAAGAGATGAGTCCATTCAGAAATAGAATGAAATAGAGAGCTAACTCAGGCAAAATGAGGGGGTGGTTGACTCAATCATTGCTAATTTCATTTCAACATCTATGATGATCTCTCTTCTACCAGGTACCGTGGAAAACAGACTATCACACTTTAAAAAATAAAAAAATAAAAATCATAAAATGAAAAGTGAGCTGGGGGAAAAATGTATTGCCATCCAAGCAATGAATTGATGAACAGCGATGTCTGTAGAAAGTTAAAGGACGTTTGGGTTGGCATATTCTGTTTTGAATATATTCTGTAGTAGTTTATTAGCAGGAATGTTGGCAAGTATCTTTTTACATGCTTTAAATTATCCCATGCAGTTTTATAGATATAGATAGATAGATAGATAGATAGATAGATAGATAGGGGAGAAATCAGCCAACTAATGCACCAGCATGCAAAAAAAAATGACGTAACACAGGAGAAACAAAGCTATTCTATTTCTAGAGATCATAAACTAGACCACTGAAAAAAGAAAAGAACTCAAAGAAGAAGAAAAAAGGCATGATCAAAGCACTAAAGCAATCACTATACAAATAGACACAAGACTGAAAGCCTTTATGCAGAATATCCTGGAAGAGGAAGGTTCCCTGCACGGTATTTTTTTTAAAAAAGGGGAGGAACAGAAACGTCTGATACGACACATCAGCACAGAGGTGGCTGATGGTTCCATGGTGCCTTATGGGTTTCAGTCTTGTTTAATATACACACGGGCTATCTACCTTGCAAATCAGCTTTCATCAATGCAACTTTGTCAGCAAAATAAAAAAAAAGCAAAATATATTCAATGTTAGTAAGCAAATATTGAAATGGCAGCAAAGACAGAAAGAACTGTTCAGAGAAAAAACGTGCATGCTGCTCTTGACGAGGAAAAGAAATTCCACGTAATGCAAATAAATTAATGCTAACAGACATAAATCTCCAGGCAAGCCAAAATGAGAATGCAGTCATTTGCCAGCATTTTCTACAAATATAATGGTTAATTGAGCTGATGACATGTAATGAAGGAAAATTAAAAGCATTTCTTTTCATAGGATAGATGCGAACACATTAACAAAGTGAATGCATGGTTTATTACTGAATCGCCATTTGTCATGTTCCGACGTACTTAGTTCAGTCATTTTCATATTATCCTCTCCCATCTTTCTCTTCTCTAAGCTAAGGTGACCATATGGAAAGGAGGACAAGGCTCCTGTATCTTTAACAGTTGTATAGAAAAGGGGATTTCAGCAGGTGTCATTTGTATGCATGCAGCACCTGGTGAAATCCCCTCTTCATCACAACAGTTAAAGCTGCAGGAGCCCTGACCTCTTCTGAATCTGGTCACACTAGTATAGCTCCTGCAGCTTTCACTGTTGTGATGAAGAGGGAGCTTCACCAGGTGCTGCATGTGTATAAACGACACCTGCTGAAATCCCCTTTTCTATACAACTTTTAAAGATATAGGAGCCCTGTCCTCCTTTCCATATGGTCATCTATCTAAGCCTTCTGTTGGAATTGATGAAATTAGGACTGAAATTGATGTCAAGAACCACATCTTGCCCTTGAGTCACAGCTGCATTGCCCTCCCCTCCCAGCCTCAGAGTTCAAATTTTACATTCTTCTTTCGATACAAATCTTATTCCATGATCCAGCATGCAGGTGCCTTGCCTGATCTCAATGAAATTGTCCATGTGGAGGCGGCTAGCACGCCAGCAGAATGCATACCCAAGTGCTCAATTTTAGGCTCATCATTTGGAAGAAGGCTGATAAGTGTGCCAGAAGGTAGGCAGCCTGTAAGGTAAGTGGGGAGGGGGTGCCGCTTAATGTGTATGTGACAAGCAACTTTATAGGGTTAAGTGAAGCCCTGTTAGCCCTTCAAATCATTTGGGCACTGCTGAGTGGGAGTTGCAATGTCATCTTCTGGCTATCCGCTATGAATCTACACCGAGAGGAGGCTAACTGCTTCTTCTGCTGGCAAAATATCACTCTCGTGTTCCCAGGCTCTGAGACCCAACAGCTCTCCAAGGAAGACTCAGCACCAATGAGTCACTTGTTGCCTCACTTCAGGGAGAACCATTGGCACTCCCTGAGATACATTCAAGGCCTCCTAGAATCATAGAATCATTGAATAGTAGAGTTGGAAAGGGCCTATAAGGCCATCAAGTCCAACCCCCGGCTCAATGTAGGAATCCACTTTAAAGCTCCCCTAACAGATGGTTGTCCACCTCCGTCTTGAAGGCCTCTAGTGTGGGAGAGGCCACAATGTCCCTTGCGAATTGGTTCCATTGTTGTACTGCTCTAAAAGTCAGGAATTTTTCCCTGATGTCCAGCCGGAAACGGGCTTCCTGTAACTTGAGCCCATTAGTCCATGTCTTGGACTCTGGGAGGATCAAGAAGAGATCCTGGCCCTCCTCTGTGTGACAATCTTTCAAGGACTTGAAGAATGCTATCATGTTTCCCCTCAGTCTTCTCTTCTCCAGGCTAAACATGCCCAGTTCTTTCAGTCTCTCCTCATACAGTTTTGTTTCCAGACCCCTTTGTTTCCAAACCTCAGGATCTGAGGATGGCTCACCCTCAGGTTCTCTTGTCCCTCATTCACACAGGAGCATGAGGCTACAGAAATTATTGTGGATGTTTTGAGGGCTACAGCTAGCATCGGGTGAGGGCTGAGCCACTGAAAGGCCTCAGTTGCCTGCAGTTCTTTGCTGGGACAACAGTTCTCCTTGGGAGGAAACACTCCATTCAGTAACCGCTGTAGTATGGTAGGCTAGGCTAAGAGTCAGCAATTGACCCAAAGTCACCCAGTGAGCTTCATTGCTGAGTGGAAACTAGAATTCAGATGTCCTGATGCTCAGTCCACCACCTGAACCACCATGCGACACTGGCTTTCAAAGGAGCAATTACTCCATTTTTTAACAACTTGGACTGGTAGATTATTTAGAATTTGGGCACGACATGCATGAACTGTATACTTTAATCCCTAGATCCAATGATTGACAGTACACACTACTCTCTGCCTCCTCTCCCATCTGCAATATATTATTTTAGACACTTTACAACATAAAGTTGAGGTGTTTGGATGTTCTACATTCATGCATTTATTTACACTTTTGTTATTCAACGTTAATCATCAAATTGAATTCAGAACTCAAGTCACAAGGATTTAAAAGTTTAAAAGATTTTAAAAGCATAACTTGGAAACAAATCAAGAAGTAAATGTGTGTGATAAAAGGTTCAACGGGTCAATTTTGATTTTCTTGGGGTTTAGGCCGGATCTACACCAAGCAGGATATAGCACTATGAAAGTGGTATGAAAGTGGTATATAAGAGGCAGGAGCCACACCAAGCAGGATATAGCGGTATGAAAGCAGAATATGGGAAGTGTCAATGGGCCCCAACAGTTGTCAGTGCACTTCAATACCGCTACAAAGCAGCAGTGTGGCTCCTGCCTTTTATATACTGCTTTCATAGTGCAATATCCTGCTTGGTGTAGATAAATTAAAACCCTGTTTTCCTCCAAAAAAAGAAAAAGAAAAAGAAAAGAAAACATGCTGATAGCGCTTGCCAATAACATATTGCCAATACTGGAGATTTGTCCCGCTGTAATGTGCCACCATATGTGGTTGGTGAGTTGCGTTCCAGCTTGGTAAATGGCAAGTTGTGCAGCTCTGGCTTATGGCAACAAAGCAAACCAACATAATACCTTTGCATCCTCCTCCTCAAGAAGAAGGCTATCAATGGCTCCTAGTCCTGACAGTTATGTGCTACCTCAAGTAGCAGAGGCAGTAAGCCTATATACACCAATTACTGGGGAACATGGGTTGGAGAATGCTGTTGCACTTGTGTCCTGCTTGTGGGTTCCTGTTTAAGTGGTTGGCCACCGTGTGGACAGAATGCTGGACTAGAAGCGCCCTTGGTCTGTTCCAGCATGATTCAAACCTACCTGAGACCCTACTATGTGCTTTAAATTCTCTTCCACATACAACCTATGCTAAAAAAAAGTGCATCTAAATTAAATTAGTTAATTTATACACTAACTACCGTCTAAGCTCCGTGATGATATAAAGTGCTGCACGGGAGCTAATTATCACAACAATTAATTAAAATACAGCACAAACAAAACGGAGACATGCAAATCAGCTTGTTGGTGGCGGGGAACAGACTCGACAAGATTACAGTCAGGAAGATAAGTTAATGTTCTCAGGTTCAATTTGCGCGTTGCGCCATCAACGTACGTTTCTCCCTCCACGGCATCCACCTTCATTAATAATGTAGAACAGGTCCAGCTTACCACTATAGCACGGCACAACGTGATGACAGCAGGTACGATTGGAAGCTGCCATCGTCGGAGTCCAAATCATCAAGACGCAGTGGGAGAGATGCTACAGGACCTCAATGCTGATGAACATGAATATTTAGTTTACATTAGAAGTTGCTCGGACAAGATTACGAAATCGGCTGTTCCATACCTTCACATCCACGTTCTATCTGTCCATTGCAAAACAGAGCATCAGAGATCAAATCCGGGAGGCGCCCATTCAGATCCACTGAGGCAAGGCAGCCTTGAAATCCTTCTTTTGCATGGACCAATTTAGGTAAGGACTTGTAGGTCTCTTTCGCTACCCCTCCAATGTACAAGTCACCTGTGTAGCCAAAGTACATCATTAGTCACGGTTGTTTTAATTGTCCACATCCATTTAATCTTTTTTTTTAAAAAAAAATACAAATAATTAACTCACATTTCCAAATAAATGTGCTCAAGGCATCTTACAATGATACAACCAGTGAAACAAAATCAGCCATAGCAAAAATGAAAGGTCAAGGTATCAATTGATTAAAAGCTCATAAAAATAAGAGAGCTTGGGGTATATGGATTGTGAACAATCTGTGCCCTCTGCTTTTCACAGATTACCAGGAGCCTTTTGTTTTGCAGGCTGCTCATTGATTGAATCTGATATATATTTTTTGCATTTCTGAATTTGCGCAAATTCGCATTTGCACATATTCACACCAGTGAAAGTGTGCAAATCCCCTCAAATACACATTTTCACACTTTAGCCTATGCAGGAAATTCAAATATTTGGGTGTTGTTGTTGTTGTCGTTGTTATTTTGCATATTTTTCTATATCTGAATTTGTGCAAAATTCTGGAAAGTTGGAAAAACAGTCTGCAACTCTGCAGAATCCACCTGACTGGGGAAAAGCTGTTTTGCTGCAGAATCCATGGCTTGGATTCATAGAAACACAAAACTCATTTGATTACATTGTAGATTCCTCCATCATTCCAAAAGACAACCTTCCACTGGCACCTGAAATCAGAAGAATAGGTGCTCAGGCATGTATTCTTCACAATGCCCTGAAATGATGCTGCCTACAGGGCTATTTGGAGAAAACAAAATGGCAGGTGGGCTGCCAAGAGAAAAGCTGTGTTGCACCATCACTGTTTGTGGTAGTGACAAAATAAACCCACACATAAAGTTAAATGAACAAAGAAAGGAAAAGACAAGAACGGATGCACAGGGGCGAATGACGAGCCCCTCTAACCCTTTGGGTGAATTCTCCCCCTCCCCAAACTTTCTGTAAAGCATGAATTAGTCCTCAGTTCCTACCCATTTTTTAAAATACTATTGCAAAAATAATTCTAAATCATTGATCCATGTAAATCATTGATACATAGTAGGGAGAGAGAATGGCGGTCTCAGCAAAACCATTCATGTGAACATGTTAACACCCTATTTAGGTAGACCGGTCCCAATTTATTACCTATCCCTATACACCAGTACTGAGAGATTAGGAGATCCAAACCTTAACTTGGGACCAAGATACTCCTGAGCATGTCAAAAGTGCAATATTACAGCTTTTGCAAAAATATGAACATCTTTTCAGTTCAAAGCCAGGAACAACTGATATGATAAGCCACACTATAGATATGGGAGACCATAAGCCCAAAAGATCGAATGCTTATAGGGTAAATGGGCCAATGCTTGAAAACATCAGAAAAGAAATTAAAGAGATGCTAGCTCTGGTGGTTATCAAGGAATCAGTTACCCTCTGGTCCTCACCAATTGTTCTTGTACCCAAACTAGATGGAGAGAGAGGAGGGGGAGTGAGAGACAGCAAAGGAGGTTTGGGCAGTTAGAAGAGTCAGTCAGCAGGCATATCTAGACAATGCCTTATCCTGGGGATCGCTGTGTGTCCACATGATGTACAGGGGATCCCGGGGGGGGGGGGGGCAGGGAGGGAAGATCCCTCCGTTTCCCAAGGATAATCGGGATGGTTTTTAGCCCGATTTCCCCTGCGATCTTTGGATCGTCCCGAGACCGCAGGAGGTGTGGGCGGCCATCCCAGTTTCGTCCCAGCTCCTCACGAGTAAATGAGAGGAGCCAGGTACTGGGCCTGGGGCACAGAGCTCTTCAGGCATTCCGTGCCCATTGGAAGTGGGGAGGGGAGCAGGGACGGGGCTTTTTAACATTATTTTTACTTTTTAATTTTCGCTGGAGTGCTCATGTGCTCCAGCTTTTCTGCCTGTAAAAAACAAACAAACAAAGAAACGGCCACCGTGATGGGCGTGATGCTCGGGATGTCGCGTGGCCCATGTGGACTGAGGGGGAGGATCTCGTGATCAGCATATCATGAGATCCTCCCCCTCCCCTCCCCTGATGTAGACATACCCAGGGTTAGGGAGTTAGTGAGGGTAGGACTGAGTGCTAACATATATCAATGCATAACTGGTTCACTCTTCCTCCTAATCTTTAGTTACGGCAGATCGATGCCACTGGATTCCGCTTGACTGCCATTACACACCAGTGCTCGAGTAATCCAGCTGACCACATGTTGGGTATAGTTTTGGCAAGGGAAGACTGGCAGGGATGTATTGCCTGTCAATTTCCAGGAAGGCATATACGCTACAACATTTTAGCCAGGATACTTGCATTCTGCTCTCTTGATTATTGGGGTAACCCTTTCAACCTTTTCTGTGGTTCTTCAACATAGGCAGAAAAATGTATGTTGACGGCAGAATGGGATCTTTCCCCCAACTGGCCCTGCTCCCATATATTGAACTGATGCTGTGCACAGATTTGTATCAATACATGGGATATTACTCCCACTCCCCATCTGTGAGTACTATTCACAATGGAATCTGGATAAGACTACTGGGTTCTACGAATTTGTGTCACAGATGTTTCTCTCAGTGGAACAAGGGGACTGTCTTCATGGTGCTGGGTTGGCGCTGCTTCCCTCCTCTGCAACCCCATGCTCTCCTTCTCCCAGGGCAGTGTCAGGTAATCCCAATGCCGAGGATGGAGTATGAGATTTCTGGGTGGCCTCCAGCTCCCTGCCCTCTTCCTAGTTGAAGGCGATCAAACACTGGTCGCCTTCCACCAGGCTCTGCTCCTGCATTGATGCTGGATCGGCCCTGGAGCGATCTCACATGGCGGAAGCCCCATGTTGATGTCGCTCCATTTGAAAAAGTTGGGGTAAACCCCTGACTCTTTCAAAATGCAGCATTACAGGGAAGCCCCACAGGGCCTGCAAACCTGTGCTTGTGTTGTGTAACCGACACGGCACAGATCCACAGCCCCTGCAGGGCTTTCACCCTGTACAGACAGCCCAAAGAAGAGCAATTATTTATTTATTTATTTATTTATTTATTTATTTATTTATTTATTTATTACATTTTATACCACCCAATAGCCAAAGCTCTATTTTGATGATTCCTATTTTGATTTTGATGATTCCTTCCCTCTCCTACAGTCTCCAGTGCTCCAGAAGGATGGGGGGGGGGACTTTCTGGAACAGCACGGGAGGTTGTGTGGGGAACTGCAAGGTGAAGGGGGGGTATGATTGAAAATCACTTCCCTCCCCATTCTGATGGCAGCCTCTGCTGGATCAATGCACATCACTGACACCAACTGGATACAACCTACTGAAGGACGCAGAATGTTCAGAGGAGGGCACCCAGGATGATCAGGGGTCTGGAAACAAAGCCCTATGAAGAGAGACTGAAAGAAATGGCCATGTTTAGCCTAGAGAAGAGAAGATTGAGGGGAGACATGAGAGCACTCTTCAAATACTTAAAAGATTTGTCACACAGAGGAGAGCCAGGATCTCTTCTTGCTCCTCCCAGACTGCAGGACATGGAACAACGGGCTCAAGTTACATGAAGTCAGATTCCGGCTGGACATCAGGAAAAACTTCCTGACTATTAGAACAGTACGACAATGGAACCAGTTACCTAGGGAGGTTGTGGGCTCTCCCACACTAGAGGCATTCAAGAGGCAGCTGGACAACCATCTGTCAAGTATGCTGTAGGGTGGATTCCTGCATTGAGCAGGGGGTTGGACTCGATGGCCTTTTAGGCCCCTTCCAACTCTACTATTTTATGATTCTATGATTCTATGACTCTTGCTGGAGTTCTTCCAGATTCTAATGAGAGCAGGCAACTCTGAAGTCTAGCCTGTACACAAAAAACATGCTCAGATCATAATGTAATTCCTTTATATTCGTGGAACCAAACATGGCTCAGTTTCAGAAAATTGAATTAGATAGAACAGTATATATGCTTACTCAGAAGCAACGTAATGAAAACCATCAATTTTCTTAATGAACTGGTTGCTGAATTGATGGTTGTCCCGAAAATATAATTCCCTTTTAGTTTCTAATCACTGTACAAAAATTTAATGTTTTAGTATGTGCCTTTATGGGGCGGGGGGTTGTGACAGACAGTGAAAAGAATGAGAAGTAGCAAAAACAGAACGACATTGCAATTATTTTCATGCTCCTACTGGGAGCATTTTGAAGTGATGGTGAAATTTACAATTCAAGCCTGTGCAGTCACACTGAGTAAAGGGAACAGGGAAGGTTTACATGAGCGTCGTCTGAGTAATTAGTAAAAGTCTATGTATGGATGTTTCCAAAATTCTCATCTGATTTTCTCCACAAATCTTGGAGTTCCAAATTCTCAATTGTGCCATTTCATTTATTTCCAAATCTTGTAGTGAATACCATGCCTACACCATTATCCATAGTTTGCAGTTCCTTCCATTCAATTGTGTCTTCCCCCCACTTTGTGTTAGCAATGCACATTATTATTATTATTATTATTTATTTATATAGTGCCACCAATGTACATGGTACTGTACAGAGTAAAACAATAAAATAGCAAAACCCTGCCGCATAGGCTTACATTCTAATAAAATCATAATAAAACAATAAGAAGGGGAAGAGAATGCACTAAACAGGCACAGGGTAGAGTACATCCATATATGGATAAAACACTGCAAGAAAGAAAGCATGGTGGGATGAACATACCGCTGTATCAAGATTATTTTTAAAAAAACACAGAAAAATCAACGTGATCATCTGTGGAATCACATCACAATAATATTTTTGCAGTGTTTCATCAATGGACTATTGGTCAGGCAGACTGGAAGATGATGTCGAGGAATGAGTGCACCATTGTGCATGCTCTGATTCCATCATTTTTGAATTTCTCCTAGTTAAATCACAACTCAGGAGGAATGGGATTGTCAGAAGTTGCCTTATACCGAGAGATAAATTTGGTCCATCTCTGACTGGCAGAAGCTTACCAAGGTTTGAGACAAGAGGTTTCCCTAGCCTACAGATGGGGGAGGCTTTAGGAGGGGGGCACAGAGAAATGGGGAAGGGGAAATAAACATGATTGGGCAAATATTCAGCCTGTGCTGCACTGCCCACTTCTGTCCAAAATAAGGAATTGCAGAGAGAACAGCCTCCATGCACCAATGCATGAGAAGGATACCCGGGCACCCTTCTAAGCATTTCTGGGTCATGTTTGACCACTCATCTGTGCAACCAGCAGACCTGCTCTTGGTGCCTACTCACCAGCTCTGTCTTCCTTTCCCTCTGCCCTTGACTTGCCTCCCTCCC
Organism: Elgaria multicarinata webbii; assembly: GCF_023053635.1. Classification (NCBI taxonomy): domain Eukaryota; kingdom Metazoa; phylum Chordata; class Lepidosauria; order Squamata; family Anguidae; genus Elgaria; species Elgaria multicarinata. The sequence continues at coordinate 17,371,937 of NC_086174.1, read as the reverse complement.
CACCTTAAAAAAAAAACCCAACCCTCCACAGGAGCTGGCCTCTGCTGATCTGCTTGAAAAAGTTCCCATCCACTTCAATTCTGCAGATATCAACTGCTGCACTGCTACAGCAAGTCACTCGAATGCAGGGCTTCAAATGAAGGGTGATGGGCACTATAACAGAAGAGTGTCATCACCTCAAGCAACAGGCAAGTAAGGCTCCTGTGCCAAAAAAAGTGCTCGCCTCCAGAAAAAGGTCTCCTCAGGAGAAAGTGACTCCTCAGGAGTAAGGCTTGATTATGGCAGCTGAACTCCGGGTGGGGTCCAGCAGGCTTTGGACTTAAAATCCTTCACAGAAAATCCAGCAAATGGTGGAACAACTTGGTCTATCCAGCCTCCTAAACTGTGCCTGGGGTTGATGCCTTGTTTCGTGACCTTTTGGACTCCCTAATGACTCGGCTGAACTGTGAATTGTACCTGATTGATTTACCGTGTTTGACCTCATGCATGTTATCCTGACACTCTTATTGTTACCTGATCCTCTTGCCTGCCTGCCTGTGCTCTGACCTCTGCCTGTACTTAAACCGCCTCTGTTGTATCCTCAACCTCGTCAACTAACCACATGTAGGCTGGAATGTTTGATGACTGCATGACATCTAGAGCCTGTTGCAGCCAAAGCAGGACAAAGGCTTTTCTGGATGCATTGGACAGAGTTGTCTAACGCTGGCACAAGGCAACTTGGCTCAGATCCAGAAATAATGGTAGATCCATCTGAATAGAATCATAGAATCATAGAATAGCAGAGTTGGAAGGGGCCTACAAGGCCATCGAGTCCAACCCCCTCCTCAATGCAGGAATCCACCCTAAAGCATCCCTGACAGATGGTTGTCCAGCTGCCTCTTGAAGGCCTCTAGTGTGGGAGAGCCCACAACCTCCCTAGGTAACTGATCTCATTGTCGTACTGCTCTAACAGGAAGTTTTTCCTGATGTCCAGCCGGAATCTGGCTTCCTTTAACTTGAGCCCGTTATTCCGTGTCCTGCACTCTGGGAGGATCGAGAAGAGATCCTGGCCCTCCTCTGTGTGACAACCTTTTAAGTATTTGAAGAGTGCTATCATGTCTCCCCTCAATCTTCTCTTCTCCAGGCTAAACATGCCCAGTTCTTTCAGTCTCTCTTCATAGGGCTTTGTTTCCAGACCCCTGATCATCCTGGTTGCCCTCTTCTGAACACGCTCCAGCTTGTCTGCATCCTTCTTGAATTGTGGAGCCCAGAACTGGACGCAATACTCTAGATGAGGCCTAACCAGGGCCGAATAGAGAGGAACCAGTACCTCACGTGATTTGGAAGCTATACTTCTATTAATGCAGCCCAAAATAGTAGGGATGTGCTCCGCTCCGATTAGGAGCGTAGAAGCAGTAGCGGATTGGCCTGCTCCGCCTTACCCAGAGGCGGAGTAGGAGCAGACCGTGGACCCCCTAGAAGCAAGGCGAAGAGAAGCGACCATTTTTCGGAGCTCCGAGTTCAGGCGGAGCGCTCCGGTCGCCATCTTGAAAACATTTCGCCATAGGATTGCATTGCGGCAAATAATCGCGCATAACTACGTTGTTTTTGAAGCTATCGCTCTGGAAATTCTTGTGCTCAGAGAGTCGTGGATGGGGGTCATTTTGAGACCACTCTCACCTCTCTGCGTTGTCCGTGTCGCGTGCTATATTTTTTTGAAAATCGGGTCAACCGCGCGGCTCAAACTGCGTTTCGGCTTTTCGCCCATAGGATTGCATTGAGGGAAAGAATCGGGGATAACTGGGGGGGGGTTTAAGCTATCGTTCTGAAAATTCTTGTGCACAGAGAGTCGTGGATGGGGGTCATTTTGAGACTACTCTCAACTTTCTGCGTGCTGTGGTTCACGTGCAATGTTTTTGTGAAAATCGGGTCAACCGCGCGGCTCAAACTGCGTTTTCGGCTTTTCGCCCATAGGATTGCATTGAGGGAAAGAATCGGGGATAACTGGGGGGGGGGTTAAGCTATCGTTCTGAAAATTCTTGTGCACAGAGAGTCGTGGATGGGGGTCATTTTGAGACCACTCTCAACTTTCTGCATCGTACGGGTCGCGGGCTAGAAGTTTTTAAAAAATCGGCGGGAAAAATACCTTTTTCAAAGGGCTGAGGGGCAGAGTCAGCTCCCGGTCATGATGATCCCAAAGTTGGAGGAGGGCATAGGCAAAACAGGTAACTTGGGATTCTGGGAAACTTCTCTTTCTTCATCTGAACGGGCTTTTCCCCGTGTTTTTTAACACAGTAGCCCCACCAAATGCACAAACACAACCTGAAATCATATACTAAGCCAAGAATAAGAGATAGAAACACAGCACTGCTCCCCACCCTAACCTTGGTGAACAACTGAATCGATGTGGTGCAAGGGGATGAGCTCCCCTAGGGCATCTCATCGTGGACGTGCCCCCACTCTCTCCTGCACTGGAAGGCCATAGAGCCTTCCAAAGAGAGTAAAACGGTGGAGCAATGCCTCTCATGAGTTGAAGTGAATGGTCACTTTTCAGTGGTGGAGCAATGCCTGTTCTGAGTCGAAGTGAGCGTTTTACTTCTTCTCGGAGCTGTGGCTGTCAGTGTCTTGAACTGGCAGCTACTTCCCCCTCCCCCGGGCACGTCCCCCTATTGCTGGTAAAAGACAGATATAGCCTTTTAAAAAAAGTTCTTCTTGTTGTTTATTGAGCAACACTGCTGCTTTTAATTCCACCCCTCCTTTGTTTATTGATTGATTTATTCCATTTTATATGCATTACTGGCTTATCCTTGGCTCACTTCCTTATGCCCCCAGAAATGCCAGCTGCATGCCTGCCTGCCTTCCCTCCCTCCTCCCCTGCCCACCTCGCAGGGATGTTGTGTGTGGGGTGCCCGATTTTCAAAAATTCGCCAAAAATCAGGGGATGATGGGATTGCTTTGAAACTTGGCATGCGTGTGTATATCCCCATGAGGTGTCATGGTGCCAAACATGAGGTTTCTAACTTGAACAGAAAAAAAGTTGTATAATTTTTTAGCTTTCAATGCAAGCCTATGGGGGGGGGAAACGGAGCTCCGGATCCGGATCCGGAGCTCCGGGCGGAGCGGAGCGGAAGTGGGCGGAGCGGGGGCGGGGCGGAGCGGCCCGATCCGGAAAATGGCGGATCTGCAAGTGAAGCGGAGCGGGGGGTCCGTGCACACCCCTACAAAATAGCATTTGCCTTTCTTGCAGCCATATCGCACTGTTGGCTCATATTCAGCTTGTGATCTACAACAATTCCAAGATCTTTTTCGTTTGTAGTATTGCTGAGCCAAGTGTCCCCCATCTTGTAACTGTGGTCACAGTGCAGTTTCCAAACGATATTCTCCATTTAGTCCCAGACCTCAGGGCCAAAATAGACATTACTTTAAATCTGTCTCTAGCAGCTCTATGTTTTTAATATTAATTTTTACTATAGAGTAGGTAAAGAAGGCCCAATCTCAATTGGGACCCTACCATGAGGGGTAAGGTGAGCTTTTAACACATGTATTGTCTCCTACCTATATGTACTCTAAAGTAGGGGTCCCAACCTTTTTGGGCTGGTGAGCACATTTGGAATTTTGAGAGTGTTAAGTGTGTTGTGGATACTCTCACAAGCTGGCTGATAGTGTGGGCATGACCAGTCACAAAATCTTCTTTTCCCAGAAGGCATACTGGTGAGACTGAAAGGAAATAAACTTTCCCAAGAACTGAATTACAAGACAGCAATGGAGTCTGAGCTGCAAAATAAAACCTACTCTTTCGAACCAAAAGAAAGACGATAATGGAGAGCAGAACTTTGCTTTGTAGCTGTGAAGGTTTGAGGCCTACAGAGGTAAGGTAATAAAGTCAGGCATAGAGGCCTGGAGTTTTTCTGTTCGGAGACGGTATCCCTGAGAGGAGTAGTTATATTTCTCTGGTTAAGATTCATTCCCTGATTAAGTTTCATTTCTCCAGTTAAATTTCATTTCTTCAAAGTTGGGACGGTACTTTCTGTTTTGGGGAAAGAGGCAATAGAGTGAGAGAGCCAGCCAGGAAAGGAGGAGATTCATGAGGAAGAAGCAGTGGGGAAAAGTCTAAATGCAGCTAGGGTAAGGGAATTGCATTTTGGAACTTTTCTTTTAATACTTTGTGCCATTTATCTGTGGCCTTAGCTAGACCTAAGGTTTATCCTGGGATTGTCCCTGGGTTATCCCTGTTCATGTAAATAACACACAGGATATCCCGGGAGCAGGCAGAGACGATAAACCTTAGGTCTAGCTAAGGCCTCTATTGACAAAATAGCTCTAATTATATTTGCTTGTTTTAGTATATTAGTAAACTGTTCTGTTAAAGCTCAATTGTCTTCCGTGTCAAATCATTCCATGTCTACAACCTAAACCCACATTACTAGGAAGGGAAGGTAAATGAAGGAAAGTGGGACTCTTAAGGAGGCAAGAGATTCTTAAAGAGTTGATTAGAAGGCCAGGACATGGAAGGAACCCTGAGACCAGTATCCCAACCTCTAATAATAATAATAATAATAATAATAATAATAATAATAATAATAATAATAATATACATAGCTGCTAGGCACAGATTTAAAGTAATATCTGTTTGGCCCTCAAAAAGGAGAGAAAACACTTTATGTCCCAAGACCTACATCTAAAAGAAAGCAAAAAACAAAGTTTGTATGAGAGGTTCTAGAGCTAATCTGCATGCTGCAAATAAATGTGGCGTTGGGGTGGAATTCTTGTTTCTACCCTCAGTGCGTTAATTGTTAGCTCCCGCAGAGACATGCCTTTCTACAGCACAATATAAAAAAGCAATACACAAATGGCTCATAATAGTTTGTTGGATAGGCTAACGGCTGCTTTGCTGTCCTTTTTATTCTTCATTTTTTAAAAAGAATTAGTGCCACTGTAGTCCCATTCAGCATCTTCAATAAAGGATGTTTTAAGAAGATACAATGATTTGCAAACTGCTTACATTTGCTCGTTGGTGGCTTCCTGCATTAACAGCAAAACATTTGTAATGAGATCTATACCCAGTCTCACATGTGCGCACACACACACCTGCACACAGAAAGGCAAGGATTCAAAGCTTCCTAGGAGTCCAACGCACACACACACACACACACACAATTCCATGCAGGCAGAGGGTGCGTTCTCTCTTCTGTGGTGAGAATGCTTTTCACGCACAACAAAATGATACCTGTGAAATTTTCTTGAAACTGAAAGAGAGTAACACAGAACTGTGAAGACTCTTTCAGTGCAGAGCACTGACTGCACACAGGGTAAGAGCCCTTTCAGGTCCCCATATAGATGTCAAATCTGGCCACACTTTATCATTTTGATAGATCTGAAATGGAATTTTCCACAAATTCAAAATTGGGCAAAATTCTTGATTCTAATTTAAAATTGTGAACCTTCTCTTGTTTCCACTTTTGAAATTTGCTTTGTAGGGTTTCTTACACACACACACACACACACACACACACACACACACTTCGAAATTAATTGAAATGCACGAATCCAACCAACATGGCAAAGGTGAAATCCCATACATATGGAGTTTTGCTGGTAAATGTGAACTTGGTAAAGTTGCCCCACCATTGTACTTCTTGAAATTGACTTTGGCCTAATTTACACCAAGCAGGATATTGCACTTTGAAAGCGGTATATAAAAGGCAGGAGCCACACTACAGCTTTATAGCAGTATTGAAGTGCACTGACAACTGTTGGGGCCCATTGACCTATACCATATACCATCTCAAAAGTAAGGTAAGGACTATGTACCCCATCCATAAAACTTTCTCCAAAATGTTCTCCTCCTTTGAACATATTTTCCCCAGAAGCAGCTTCTTTTCTATCAAATTTTCGGCAAAGCACTACCATTTATTCTTCTGTCTGAAATGGAATCGCTTTCCCCAACGCTGTGTATAGCATGCACTCAAAGTTCAAAGGGAAATTGTAGATTCAAACGAAAATTTAAAAAACACACAAGCAGAAAGTTAGCCTCTTTCTATTGCTGCTGGTAGGGAAAGCGTGGCATTTAGTCGCTGTCTCGTATTGGTTCCAGCAGCATACCAAAAGTCACAAGAATTAGATAAAGCAGATATTTGAGGGTGGACAGTTAAGGAGGTTGCTTTATCATAATAACTTTACTCATTGCACTGCTGGCTGCAGCTTCAAGTTGTCACACTGAGCAAACCTCATTATTCAGGGTGAAATAACACTGTTCATTCAGATATGGTACCAGCTGTGAGAGGTGTGTATGTCGGGGAGGAGGAGAGAGATAAAGAGCAAGGTGCCGGCATCTTCATTATTGGAAAATAAAGAAGTTGTCCCCAGAGAGCCCTTTTGTAACAAGGGGAAGATTCAGTAGGCCTAAATCTGCTTTAAAGCATTCCTACTGCATGCGAACGGTGTTCACCTCTCACGTTACTCAAAATGCAATAGTGCAATTTATCAACATTTGCAGTGGGGTAGCTTTCCCTGAGCCCCATGTCAGTTGACCCTATGAAATTAACTGTTGGAAGTTCTAAGGGGAACCATAAAGTTCACTTAAACAAGATTTCAGTGTAAACTACTTTAACCATTATTTATTTATTTTATTGTTGCATTTATATCCCGCCTTCCCCCCCCCTCCAATGAACCCAAGGCGGCGTACATAATCCTCCTCCTCTCCATTTTAGCCTCACAACAACGACCCCGGGAGATAGGCTGGGCTGAGAGTCTGTGACTGGCCCAAAGCTACCCAATAAGTTTCCATGGCCAAGCGGGGACGAAATCTCCAAGTGCAACACTCTAACCGCTACATCACACTGGCAAATTGTTGTTGTTGTGTTTGCTGATTTGTGATTTCTGAAACGGGTACAATATTCCTGTCAAATATTCTAAAACAGAGATGTTGAAACTCTGGCCTGTTGGCCATCACCCAATCTGGCCTCCTGTGTTCCCAGAAGGCCATGCCCCTTCCCTTGCTCCCCTCAACATTTCTCCTGACCACCAGTTGTTTGGTATTTTCCTGGCTGTGGAGTTTTCCCCCCCCATTCTAAATGGTTGAAAGTAGGGCTGTGCACCCACCCCCTATCTGCCTCAGAGGCTGGTTTGGAGCCCCCGAAGCATCCCCGGTTCAGCTCGGGGGTGCTTTGGGGGTTGCCCGACCTGCATTGGCGCTGAAGCCAAGGTGAAATTCGGGCCCTGCGAGGCAACTCAGACTTTTCTGGGTGCACCCAGAAAAGTCTCCCCTTCCCCACTTACCCACTGCCTCTGCCACCCGCCGCTACCGTCCTTGCATCTGGCGGCTTCCACTGCTGCCACCGCATAAGACCGAAAATAGGCAGTGGCCTACTTCCAGACTCATGCGTCAGCAGAAGTGGAAACTGCTGGACGCAAGGGTGGCAGCAGTGGACGTGAACAGCAGGGGCAGCAGGTAAGGGGAGACTTTTCTGGGTGCCGGCTGCACCACTAAGTTTGCCTCAGCTTCAGCCTGTCAACTGGGGACGACCCCAAGGAAACCCCGGGAAACTGGAAAATGGGGATTTCCTGGTTTTTCTGTGGTCCTGGGACCATGGGAGATGTGTGGGTGCCTGATCCTGCTTTGTTCTGCCTCCTCGTGAGTCAACACGAGGAGTCGGGAAACAGGCAAGGGGCACAGAGCTCTTCGGGTGCTCTATGCCCATCGGGGGTGGAGGGGAGTGGGGTCGAGGGTTTTTTAACTTACATTTTTGCTTGGCGTGCAATTGCGCTCATCTCCCCTTTTTAAAACAAACATGGCGGGTGCAACATCCCTCCTTCCTCCCGGGATGTTGCGCATGCGCATGGATCCAGGGGAAGGATCTTGTGAGCAGAATATTGCGAGATCCTCCCCTCTCCCTCCCGGAAGGCTGGAAGGTGTAGAAAGGGCCTTAAAGTGATTTAACAACCATTTCTTCTCTGTGGAGTACTTGGGAACTATAGACCTGTATATGGTGGTCGGGGGGATTCTTAGCACCTTCACCAGCCTGCCATGCCCAGGTTTTAGTTTGTTGGGGGGAGTTGGAATAGTTATAAGCAGCACAAAGTAGTTAGTATGTTTTTGTATATACAAGGTGGGCTCCAGGAGCTGAGGAGGGCTTGTCTACATTGCCCTCTAGTGCCCCCCCCTCTGTTGGTAAGCCCTAGTGATCCTATTTCTATCTGTGGCTACTAGTCCTGATAGCTATGTGCTACTTCCAGTCGCAATGGCAGTAAGCCTACGTACACCAGTTGGTGGAAGACATGGGTGAGAGGGTGCCGTTGTACCCATGTCCAGCTTGTGGTTCCCTGGTCGACAACTGGTTGGCCCCTGGGTGAACAGAGTGCTGGACTAGATGGACCTTTGGTCTGATCCAGCAGGGTTGTTCTTATGTCCTCATGAATTGGCTGTGCCAGCGAGAGAAAGCCATCATTTCAGCCAACAATGCGTTCGTCTTCTCTGTACAAGCCTCGTTCCTACACATAACACTACACAACAACCGAAATATATTGAGCAAGGCCTTTTTCTGCTTATCCTCAACATCAACACCATCCCCTTGACTGACACTACTCTTTAATGTTACAAGGGAGCCTCATCCACTCGTCCAGCACACTGACATGTACAAAAGAAGTGATCAAGGCGAAGCGGGAGCCTGAAATGGTTCATTTCCTTGATAGACACAATGAGGGGAAAGGAGGCTGCGGCAGGATCTTCTGCCACTAATTTGACAGTCCGTCAGAATTCAGATTCAAGGTTAAACTCTTTCTTTAGTCCCACTGCTAACATTTGGTGCCTGCTCCCCTAATGGATGAATGCCATCCCACAGCCCTTTAGTTGCTTTTCACCTGCCAATGATGAAGCCCTCTTTGTTTCTCACAAATATACGCATTTTGTGCACATTTCCCCCTAAGACAAGCTGTAGCAGAAAGCTCAAAAACATGTGCATTTCAGAATGCAACTCTGTTTTCTGAAAGGATCAGAAGAGCCAAATAAGGTAAATGGAGGAGGAAAGAGTGGGGGAAAATCCTCCGGGTAGCAAATCTCTCCCCTGCCACTAATTTCCACTCAGGCAAAAAGCTCACAGGTTGCTATAGAATCATAGAATAGCAGTGTTGGAAGGGGCCTACAAGGCCATCGAGTCCAACCCCCTGCTCAATGCAGGAGTCCACCTTAAAGCATCCCTGACAGATGGTTGTCCTGCTTTCTCTTGAATGCCTCTAGTGTGGGAGAGCCCACAACCTCCCTAGGTAACTTTTACACCAACTTATGTAACAGGATTGTTGTAATCCAGGGGTTTCCCGCATGGTGCTCGTGGGCAGCAATGCGCCCAAAGTCATCTCTCAACATCCAACTGAACTTTAAAAAATTACATACATCTCTGAGAGTTAATAATGTTAAAATTGGCAGGAGTCCTTTGTGAGTAGGGATGCTGTGGGCGCCCGACTAAGTGTCACATGGATTCCCTCGCATTTGCTTTCCTGAAAAGGGCCCAGCAGCTATCTGTCCTCATCGAGAGCCTCCATTGTGCATAATGGAGACTCCAGAATTTACAAAGTTTTCCCCTCTGCATAAAAGGACACATTTACGCAAAAAAGAAAGGTGCAAACAGAGCGTTCACGCCTTTACTCTTGCATAAAGGCGGAGTTTATGGCTGCTATTTATGCAATGGGGGGGATGTGCAATTTCTGGAGCCTCCATTCTGTGTGACAATGGAATCTCCAGAAATTGCGTGTTTTCCCCGTTGCGTAAATGGCAGCCATAAAGGCCCTATTTATGGTCACCATTTATGCGGCAGGGGAAATTTCCAGAGCCTTCATTGTTGCACATCCTTAATTGTGAATAAGTCCTAATGCTTGAAATGGTAGTGATAGGGCAGAGTGGAGGAGGAAGAGGGCTAATGGCCTTAGACCTAGTGTAAGCTCATTGGACAAAGTGTGTTTCTAACCCACTAGGTTGCCTCAGCTCTCATTATCTCCTCAGGGTATTTGTCTTCGGGACCATCCTCTTGGCTGTGTGTCATATCCTATTGAATGGCTTGGACTGTGCGGCACCAAAGGATATAAAAATAGAAGACAACCAGAGAAACAGATTTATTTCCATGCAAAATGATTCTGCAGAATCTCAGTGACTTCCCGACTCAAACATTGTGTTGGTAAGTTGAAGTGGAAGGCCTGTGTATTGGCAGAGTTTAAGCAGATTTAAAACTAGAGCACACTGCTTGTCCAACAGACGGTGAGTGGAAGTTGGTGGTGCATGCTAAATGGTGAAAAAGACAATGTGGTGGCCATGTAAGTGGGTGCAGTAATCCATCTGCCATGGAAGAAATGGGATCCCAACCACTGTACATGGGAGGCAGGAAAGAGTGACAGAATGAGGCAACACAGCCTCGATTAAGGAAGTCAGGCTTATCTTGCCATGAGAATGTGGCCTTCATTTTCCTGCCCTTTCAATGATTTTTTTTTCTTTTCAAAATTAGGTGCAATGCTCAGGAACAGAGGGAGCTGTCTTATATTAGGGGCCCATCTACACCACCAGATATTGCACTATGAAAGCGGTATATAAAAGGCAGAAGCCACACTACTGCTTTGTTGGGGGCTATTGACACATACCATATACTGCTTTCATACCACTTTCATTGTTATATCCTGCTTGGTGTAGATGTGTCAATGGGCTCCAACAGTTCTCAGTGCACTTCAGTACCACTATAAAGCCATAGTGTGGCTCCTGCCTTTTATATACCGCTTTCATAATGCAATATCCTGCTTGGTGTAGATGAGCTCTATGACAGAGCCTTGGTTTATCTAGCCCAGTTCGGTCGACACTGACCTGCAGCCGGTCTCTAGGGTTTCATGCAGGAATTTTTCCAGCCTCACCAGGGATTGAACTTGGAACTGTCTGTGTGCAACGCAGGCGCTCTACCACTGAGCTACGATCCACCCCAAGACAATTCTTACTGCACAATAGCGGGATCCAACTCTTGTGCCGTGGGAAGCTGGCAGTTCCAGAAAGAGCCGAAATTCTCATTTCGAAAATGGGGCCAGTCAGGGGAACTCACAGAAGGGAGATCTGCTGAGCAGTCCCATCTTGGGAAAAGTGTTTCTTCTCATTTGCAGGCTTGCTGTAGGAAATGCAGGTTTGGTAGCGGCGGGGTCCCATGGGTGCAATGGAATTAGCAGAGGTGCAGTGGCAGCAGGGGATATTGTTGCTGGCACCCGACTGAGTCTGGGAGTCTAGTGAACTCCCCCCACGTCCACCCACCCGTCTGGACTGAGCTCACTGGGCTGTGGCATGTTCGCAGGCCTGCTCTTCGAGTCCCCCACAGCTTGGTGACCTCCTGGCAGCTGTCCACCTTCATCTGAGCCTCCATTGTGGTGTAGTGTCTAAGGTGTTGGACTGGGAGTTGGGAGATCTGGGTTCTAGTCCCCACTCAGCCAAGGAAACCTACTGGGTGACTTTGGGCCAGTCACAGCCTCTCAGCCTCGCCTACCTCACAGAGTAATTGTTTTCAGGATAAAATGGAGGAGGAGGATTATGTGCGCCACCTTGGGTTCCTTGGAGGAAAAAAGGATATAAATGAAATAAATAGAATAAATAATAAACAACGGAGTCTCTGGAAATTGCATATTTCCCATGTAGCATAAATGGCAGCTATAAAGTCTCCATTTAAGTAAGATTAAAGGCATGAACACTCCTCTCCGACTGCCATTCATGCAACATGTGAAGTGCGCAATGGGCGGGCAGCTTCACAGCTTCTTCGGGTGCTCAATGGGACAGAAAGAAGCTCACTCAGTGCCATGACGAGGGCGGGTGGTGGCTTGGTGGGTGTCGGGCATGAGTGAGTCCATCCATCCTCAGCCCTGGGTCTGAATTTTTTTTCCATGAGATTTGTACCATGTTTGGCACCCAAAGTGACCTACTATTATTAAAATCCATCCCAAAGATCTGATACAAGTAAAGGGCGCATGGGGGAAGGGAAGAGCTATTTGCAGATCACCGCTCTCGCTTCAAAGTTTTTGCATTGCTCTTGACCTTGCCTGCCTGTCTAGCTTATACTTTCTGCACATCTTTAATTAAAGCCAATTGCTGAACCTCCACTAAATGTATTCTGATTTATTGCAGAGAGATGTAGAAACCTGCTTTTGCTATATGATTAAAGAAGTTTCCCTGATACCGCAGCATCTGTTAGGGCCTGCTGCAACAAAATAATATCAGAAAGTCTTTTATAACATCCATATTGCTTGTGTTCTGTGCTGCTCTACTTTTCTCCAGTTCTATTCTGCCACTCGCTGGTAGTTTAAAATCCAAAAATCCTTCCGTGACGAATCTTCCCAAATCAGCACAGAAGGAGAGTCTGGGAGACTGGTGATTATCACACGAGCCTCTCTTTTCTTTTGCATTCCAGAAAACAACTAGCTCAGCTGTGATTGAGTCCCACCAAAACAAACTCATTGGATGATACCACCCATCCGAAGGCATGAAGAAGGTGGCGACCTCGTGTTAAAAGGAAAAACCATGATAAGCTGGGAGGGGTTACCACACAGGGTATGGCTACACCATGCCTTAAATCGGGCTTTTAGCCCGATTTTTCCCACAGTCTTGGGATCATCCCAAGACCATGGGAGGTGTGGACGGCTGTTCCAGTTTCGTCCCGGCTCCTCATGAGTAAACATGAGGAGCCAGGAACTGGGTACAGGGCATGGAGGTGGGGGTGGGGTGGGGTGGGGTGTGTGCGAGTGGGTTTTTTAAAAACACATACACACAACAACACCTGACCTTTTCAGTGGAGTGCTTGTGCGCTCATCTTCAGTAAAAAAATTATGGTGGGTGCGACATCCTCCTTCCTCCCTGGATGTCACATGTGGACAAAGGGGAGGATCTCACAATCAGTATATCTCGAGATCCTACCCCCTCCCCAGTGTAGACATGCCCACAGTTTTGCCAGAAAACCCAGTGGTGGTTGCAAGTTGGCGGTTGTGTCGTATAAATGAAGCGCCGCCGCTTTGCAGCCCCCATGGAGGGTATACTGGCTGTATCGACAGACTTCAGGAAAGGAGAAATTCCGGAAACTGGGATGCTGCCTCCGCATGAAAAGGCTATTGCTATATGGTGATTTCATCACCTGCAAGACTTAACATGTGCGTGTTGATTTGGACAACAGGCATACTGGATGCTTGTTTTTCTGACCCTGTGTGCATTTTGCTGGCACTGAAAAGTTGGCTTTCTCCATTGGAATCCAACTTTGTGGTCTTAGTAACTTGACACCTTCTCTATTGACCTTGAAAGAAGAAAAACACTCACACACAGTGGTAAAAATTAATAAGAGGTGGCTTATAAAAAAACAAACAATAGGAACTAATCTAATGGAAAATTGAAATCATTTGCAGTTCAGCAGAAGGAGGAAGTTCCTTCGGTAAATCACTTGTGCTTACTAAAACCCGGCTCACCTTCTTGTGTGACACAAGAGGAAATCAAAATACCATTTGTTCTTTCATTATCACTCACAGTCATGGCAAAGGACAGTTGAGCAGAACAGAATAATCTTGCAAAAGATCTGTTACCAAAATAGTATCTAAAAATGCCTAATCACCCTCATCTGTATATAACACTTTCTAAATCAAATAATTAGCGGATGAATCCATCTGGATCGTACTTCAATTCTTAACCTCTGCCACATCACCACTGTATGTCACTCCATGGGATGTAAGCTGAATAGGATATATGGGAATGCAACTGATAAATATTGGAAATGTTCAAAAGTGAGAGTTTTAAAATATATTTATTTGCACTGCTGGAGGACTTGCATTAAAGCAAATTCTGGTTTAATATTACATGAATGAAGCTTGGATTTAATGCATCGCCCTCCCTCCATGCCTCTCCTCCAATGAAGTCATGATGACTCTTTTATACTTAGGCCTTAGCTAGACTCAAGGATTATCCCAGGGAAATGGAGGGGTTGTCCCTGCCTGCTCCCGGCATCCCCTGTGTGTCATTTGCATGCACAAGGATGATCCCAGGATAATCCCGGGATATAGGCCTGGTCTAGCCATGGCCTTAGTGTAGTTAAAGAACCCAGAGGGTTGTCTATACATTTTCAAAGCCCCACAGTGGCTGCAAATTGGTGCTGCGTTAGTTATACCATGAAGCCACTGATTCACAGCCACTGCAGGACCTTTTCCCAAAAAATGTCAGAGGCTCACCCCAACTTTTCCCTTAGAATTGAGGTCACAATGCTGTTTGACCTTGCTCCGGCATCGATCCAGAGGTGTTCCAGGGCAGATGGCAACTGGTGATTGGTCGCCAGAAGCTGAGAAGAGGGCAGGGGTGGGCTTCAGTACCCAGATGACTACTGGAAAACCCCACAGTCCCTCCTGGAATGATACAGTGGGGTTTCAGGGGGAAGGAGCAGTGAAGTGGTGCCATGAAGATGGTTAAATTTTGTTAGTTTTTACTATGGTTTACTGAAATAAGCAAACTCCAAAATGTGGTTTCTGTAATTCACTTGTTTCAATAAATCATAGTTAAGATTAACTGCCATTTGAGGTTCAGAAGAAAAGCTAACCTGTGACTAATTATAAATGGAAGTGAGAGCTTCTGATGTCCTCCTGGCAGCAGAACCAAAGGAGGAATTGAGATCCACATGCCTAAGGCTCATGCACGGAATGCAAAATCATAGTTTAGAGCTGTGTCTGAAGCATGCCATGGTCAACAAAGATCACATGTCAGTGGCATTTATCTGTACCCTATGGAAAAGCACCCCCACACACATTGCTTCCCATCCTGAATTCCATCTAAACCTTATCCTCATCTCAATCGTGCCTTCTTCTGGCTTATTACCTTTAAAGCCCTACATGGTTTGGGTCCAGGTTACCAGTGAGATTGCCTTCTCCTATACAATCCGCCCCACACACTCAGGTCCTCTGGGAAGAATTTACTCCAGCCAACAAAAACAAGGCTGACAACTATTACCCAGAGGACCTTTCCTTCTGCCACTCCCAGTTTGTAGAATGGCTTGCCAGGAGAGATTCATCAACTTAACAGTCTTTTCGAATTCAAGAAGTCTATCAAGACTGATCTCTTCCGGCAGGCCTATAGAGTCAAATTTTAAGATATTTGATTGTTTTTTTAAAAAATACTGTATCAATTTTATATGTTTTAAACAGTTTTATGTATTTTATAATATTGGTATTTAATGTTGTTCCCTGCCTCACTCCAGAGGGAGAGGCAGGAAATAAATAAATAAATAAATAAATAAATCATCATCCCTTTCTCTAGCCTTCAACACCTAATGAAATGTAGTAGGGGGAAAAACATGATCCTGGAAGCCAGGGCAGATCTGTACCCGAGTGCTTGGGGGTGCTACAAGCACTCAGGTGCAGGTCCACACTCACACCCAGGCACGTCTGATTGGGTCTGCAATGGGTGGACACAAGGGGGTCCATTGCCCTCATGGACCCAGTCAGACATTTTTACCATTTCTTCTGATTGGAAATAAGAGCTCTTGCCTGGAGAGAAGGACGGCACCTGGGAGAGGGAGTGGAACCTGCGGAATAAGCTGGCAGGCCAGATGGGGAACCGCCATGGGACATATCCGACTCATGGGCTGGACGTTCCCCATGTATGGTGGTGTTGACAGTGAGCAAGGTGGACCAAAGGTCTGACTTCATATAAGGCAACTTCTTAAGTTACTATGTAAAGCAGTGGAAGCAGTTTAGGAATGGGAGGGAGGGGGGCATTTAGTGTGGTGGCATATCCAAAGTGGAAGTGAATTCCAAGTGTATCCTATAAGGAACAAACACAGTCTATTACCTTACCTTGCCTCTCAACGTTCAGGCAGTACCTCTTCTGTCTGATCTTGCAAAGTAGTTTGAGATCAGAAAGTGAATATATAGGGACAAAATAGACATTTCCCCCCATTTCTCTCTCTAATCTATGCACAGACCTGATCCAGACTAAGACCCTAGTGGGGAGCGTATAGGGGACTTTCAAGAGTAGGATCAGCCCCCGTGCACCTACTCTAGAGCAATAATAATAATAATAATAATAATAATAATAATAATAATAATAATTATCCCTGTTAGCTAGATATTGATTTAAAATAATATCTGCTTTGGCCCACCGACTCTCAGATATGTGGGGTATTTTATTACGGGTTGCTCTTAATCGGTGGCTCTATATTTTATTCTGTTTTAGATTTTCTAACCACATTAAGAGGCCTTCTCCAGGCAATTAAAAGCTAAACAAAAAGATAAAGAAGTTTATGTCAGAAGACTCTGCCATTAGAAGATGCAGAAAAGAAATACTCCCCCTGCAAAGGTCATAGCTTTGAATGGCACATGGAACTGCATTAATTTGGCCCCCAAA
This sequence comes from Elgaria multicarinata webbii, assembly GCF_023053635.1. Classification (NCBI taxonomy): domain Eukaryota; kingdom Metazoa; phylum Chordata; class Lepidosauria; order Squamata; family Anguidae; genus Elgaria; species Elgaria multicarinata. The sequence continues at coordinate 17,355,583 of NC_086174.1, read as the reverse complement.
TCTGCCTCCCACGTGGCCATTCAGCGAAAACGACCGCTACTAGTGTTTACAATCCCACTTCCTGTTTTAAAAGCCGATGCGCTTGTTTCAGGGCTGCCATTTGAAGCCTCAAGGTTAGAAACCCTGTGGGAAAGAATGTGATTTTGCACGGAAGGGTTGTGATTACGGAATTTAGAATGCGGCGAAAACAAAGGAGCTAGGCAGGATATTTCAGCCTACTTTAACTGCAGTGAGGTTTTCCCCCCTCCCTCTCTTCCCAAAGCCTGCACCAGGAATGAGATTCTGTGACATAATGGTGCCCTCTAGTGCTTTTGTTAAGCATGGTATCTTCAAAGACAGGTATAACATTTGGAAAGGAAAATAACCAAGGCGGGGGGAACACTCAGTTGAACCAAACCATACAGAAGCGAGTGAACAATTTTCAAGATTGGGAGACCCTTTCTGCTTCCAGGGATGTTGGAGGAATCTATTTGGGAGGGGGGGGGTTTAAGTTCGACAAGCCTCTTTTGGTTCAGTCCCCTGGACTTCAGTCTTCTTTCCTCGGGACTTCAACTCGATCTGCAACGACTCAGGCCAGTTTGCGGACTTTCCACATTTTTTGAGTTGTGCAAGTTATGGCTGAGTTTTGCACAAATTTGTGCAATTTGTGCAAATCCCAGCCACGATCTGTGCCAATTGTGTGAATTTTGACTGCGATTTGCACAAATTGCTCAAATTGTGGCCACGATTTGCGTGGATCTCTATTTGCGCAAATTATGGCTCACCACACACACATATACAAAAAGTTCCCAGAGTTTGGGAAAAGCCCATGTTTCAGCCCACAAATATAAACCAAGTCAGGGATGCTGTGGAACTCCATTTTGCAAATCTGAATGCAGGTCAGTCACATGTGAGCTTTGCCTGAAAAATGCACTTCTGTTTGTGTTCATGCGTGCAAACAGGGTGAGCTCTACTCTTAAACAAATGCAAATAAAATTCTCATGCAACCTTTAAAGACAGAAATCCTCTTTTTCTCTGCAATTTATTATTTCAGTTTCTGTTGTTTTAAATTTGTCACTGTATTTTAAATCTTTGCACTACTGCTAGGTTATATTTAGGTTTTTATTTTTATTCTATACTTTAAAAAGTTTTAAACTGGTATTAGGGCAACCATATGAAAAGGAGGACAGGGCTCCTGACTCTTTAACAGATGTGTAGAAAAGGAAATTTCAGCAGGTGTCATTTGTATGCATGCAGCACCTGCTGGAATCTCCTCTTCCTCACAACAGTTAAAGCTACAGGAGTCCTGCCCTCTTTTGTCTCTGGTTACTCTAGTAGAGCTCCTGCAATGGAACCAGTTACCTGGGGAGGTTGTGGGCTCTCCCACACTAGAGGCCTTCAAGAGGCCATCTGTCAGATGGGCTTTAAGATGGATTCCTGCACTTAGCAGGGGATTGGACTCAATGGCCTTACAGACCCCGCCCAAATCTACTATTCTATGATTCTATGATGATCTAGTGTTCTGGTTTTGGGCTTAGTCAAGTAGACACACTCTGAAGTGAGATGGGGTGGAGGTGGGGGAAGAGAATCATAGAATCATAGAATAGCAGAGTTGGAAGGGGCCTACAAGGCCATCGAGTCCAACCCCCTGCTCAATGCAGGAATCCACCCTAAAGCATCCCTGACAGATGGTTGTCCAGCTGCCTCTTGAAGGGAATCAATAAAGAGCTTGTATCTCCCCTGACAGATCTCTATGCCTTCTAATGAATCATAGAATCATAGAATAGCAGAGTTGGAAGGGGCCTACAAAGCCATTGAGTCCAACCCCCTGCTCCATCTTTTGAGGCCTGATCCATCTTTTGAGAATCACTGGGAGGGGACCAGAGGTTGGTCCAAGAGCATATGATGTTGCTACACAGTTAAATACATTAATAAAGCTTAGCAGGGCTTAGCCTGATTAGAACTGCATAGAAATCTGTCCCAGTGCATCGTTCAAACTCTTCAGAGCTTCCATAAAGAGCAGGATACGAGCATAATAAATAAATAAACAAATGAGGTCACCTTCCATCGCTACTTCAGCAGCAACTCCAGAAACTACCACTAGCACATCCATCGTACATACAACATCCTTCACATTCTTCTTTCACACATCTGGCTGAATCCTTGCACTCCAATATGAAAACTTAAAAGGATGTCAAAGTAGCTTCATAGCAGGGCTGGGGGAACCTTTTATTGACCTAAGGGACACATTCCCTATTTGTTAAACTTTTCGGGGTCAGATGTCAGTGATGGGTATGGCCATAGAAAAAGGGTGCATGGCCAAAGGGGGAAAAAGGGTTGGTCAATAGAGGTCCTTCTACCCAGTAATTAGTGTTTGCCGGACGTCAGTTCTGGAAATATCTTCCCCTGCCCCTGATATCAGGGATCAACCCCAGAAAATGTCAACGCTTACAAAAAAAATGCCTCCTTGATATCTTTGGAGGTCTCTTTGGAGGTCTCTGAAGCCAAACTCTATGCAGGCTGATCATGGCCATGGGGAGGGATCATAAGAGGAGAGGAGACCGCATCCATTGCAGGTAGGAGGTCCTAAGTCCTGTCCCTGCAGTTTAAAAGGAAGCAGGTGCCAGGAAAAGACCTCTGTCGGAGACCTTGGGGAGCTGCTGCCAGTCAGAGTAGAAAGGATTTCGCTACAAGGGGTAAACACTAATCTAAGACAGCTTCCTATGTTCCGAGGGGCTCCTGCAACTTAAATCCCCTCCCCTTGTAAGGAAGTAGGAAATGTAGCCAAACTAAAATGACAAATGAGAATTTGAACCAATATAAGGGTCAAGAAGGCCCAAATAAGAAAGGACACTGTAGCCTCTGTCATCAGCCAGTGGATGCTGGGAGGTTGAATCCGCTGCCTTCCAGAAAGATGAGCCTGCCAAGGGGAAGACCAGTTTGGCTCCAGCCATTGCCCAGAGAAGGAGCATTTGCTTCAGTGCTGGCTTTCCTCATCCCTCCTCATTCCTTTCCTGTTGTGTCTCTTGCATTTTACACCTGTGGGCAAGGACTGCCTTACCTTTCAATGACCCTGTTCAGATGACACTAGGGTGACCATATGAAAAGGAGGACTGGGCTCCTGTATCTTTAACGGTTGCATAGAAAAGGGAATTTCAGCAGGTGTCATTTGTATATATGGGGAACCTGGTGAAATTCCCTCTTCATCACAACAGTTAAAGCTGCAAGAGCTGTACTAGAGTGATCAGATTTAAAAGAGGGCAGGGCACCTGCAGCTTCAACTGTTGTGATGAAGAGGGACTTTCACGAGGTTCTCCATATATACAAATGACACCTGCTGAAATTCCCTTTTCAATACAACCATTAAAGATACAGGAGCCCTGTCTTCCTTTTCATATGGTGACGCTAGATGACACGCTAAGCCACGGTGGTTAAGCACTTTGAGCTAAACATTATGGCTTCGCGTGTCCTGTGAACCATTCCTTACCATGTTGGCTACATAACCATGGTTTAAACATGCTCACTAACCATTTGCTGCAAAGGGGTTAGCTGCCTAACCATGGCTTAGTGTGTTGTCTGAACAGGCCCAACATCTGTACAGCTCTTATAAAACTGTAGATGTCAATTACTACCACTGCCACCACGTTACATTTCAGATATAGATGAAACCGTTATATTCCTCTCTACCATAGGCATATCCAGTAATGTGAACATTTGCATTCCGACTCTCTGGAACTGCAACTGTTTATAATTGGCCAGGGTGTACAAAGCACAACCGAACACAGCTTGAAATGTTGGCAATTAATATTTTCTGACACTGAAGCCTATGATGAGGAGGTACTATTTTAAGACTCGCGTTCCTGATCACAGTGACAATTTACGTGACACAAATGTGAGGAACTTCATAGAAATCTGAAACAAAGTGCTTAAGGTCATCTCATTATCTTTAGCTGAGAAGCTGGATGGATAAAAAGAAAAAAAGAAAAAAAGAAAAAGTTTTTTTGTTGTCATTTAAAAAGAAGTTTGAGACAGAATGTTAGAAGTGCAGCAAAAATTCCTGGATTTTCAGCTATTGGTGGCAGCTTAGGTTTTATTTTTACCAATTTTTTTTTTAAAAAATTCTTGCACAAAACTTGTCTAAGAATAAGACTGGATATGTGCAAGACCTGTTAATGAGTTTTACTGGCACATGTTGGGAGAAAGATAGTAGCTCAGTGGTAAAACTAAGACTGGACAAATCTGTCCATTTGGCTCTCTGCAATTATCCTCCCCACCCTACGCTCACCTTTTTTAAAAAAAAACACAAGCCTGTCCCATCCTATTTCCACAATAGCTTGTGGGCATTTTGGTAAAAGGTCAGCATGAAAATCCACATGCAAAAATGCACCCAGTTTTCTATGGACATTTCCTTAAAGTGTGCATTTTAGAAATCAGTGGGACATAATTCCTTTAACTTTCAGTTTAGTGGCTCCTCCCATAGATCTGAGATCTCCACCCCACCAACATAAGAGAAACTTTATGGTGCAACATGGGAGAGGGCTTTCTCTGTGGGGGCAGCCCGGTTGTGGAATGCCCTCCCCTTGGAGGCTCAACTAGCGCCGACGCTGGCTTCATTTAGGAGCCAAGTTAGAACATGGGCTCTGCATTAATGGCTTCGAAGGCTAAAATTCCCCAAGATTGCACATAGTTTTAATTGTTCTTATTGCTTTTAAAGTTTTCTGCTGGTTTTAATTTGTTAATGATTTAATACATTTTTAGCTGTGTATATTTATTGCTTTGCATTGGTCTGATTTGACCTGTATGCCACCCTGAGATCCCAGTGATATATGGCCAGACACAAATGTTTAAATAAATAAATAAATAAATAAATAAATAAATAAATAAATTCATACAAATGGGATCTTTTGCATTGTGGAGTGCTTCTTTTCAGTTTTCCTTGCACTCAATTCAACACACCCTCCCCCTGTTGTTGTTGTTTTTGGGGGAGGAACCTCCCCATTCACATTTGACTAGCATTCCATGCCCACTGACCATGATCAGGTCTCATTGATTGGTTTTTGGGGTGGGCAATTTCTGCCCTCCAACAAGGGCCACACACGTGCACCCTGCTGAAATTGCTGCCATGCCAGTAAATCACCACTAAATTTTGGCGGTGCAGTGCCAGTAGCAAAAAAGATTTAAAAAGGAGGAGGGGAAAAACCACATATCCTCCATGGCTTGTTGGGATTTGTACAGAGATGCTCACTTTCGCCATTGCCCTATTTAAAATGCTTGCAACGTCTCTGGTTGGCGCCCATTCTATTTGCCAATGCGAATGTAAGACCCTATTCAGAAGACACCTTAAACCATGGCTTTAACCACAGTGGTTAAGCCAGAAAGCCGGGCTGTGTTCAGAAGACACCTTAAACCACGGCTTTAACCATGGTGAAATAAGCAAAAAGTGGTTAAAGCTAATGGTTTAAGGTGTCTTCTGAATATGGCTCGACTTTCTGCCTTAACCACTGTGGTTAAAGCCATGGTTTAAGGTGTCTTCTGAACGGGGCCAATGAGGTCCTTCAAACACGTCACAGGATCAGCCTTCTTGGCCCCAGGGATGGCAGCACTGAAAAAGTCTCTTCTACCCCCACCCACAAAAGAGGTTTCCTTGAATCCTTTTTTGTTCCAACTACAAATGAATTGCAGACCCCCCACAAAAGAAGCAATACGAATATTCTCCCATTTCGCAGTATACTTGGGATGTCTGCCAGAGTGGTCGCGGTTGGATCCTGTATCCACGGATCAGTGTGATATCTTTACATGAGAGAGAGAGAGAGCGATGAGAGAGCAGAGACAAATATTGGCTGAAGGTCTGTGTTTTTGTACCCCCTGCAGCATCTAGAGCAGAAAACCAAGCTGTTTCTTTCGCAAATCAATCCCATAGCCAGACTACAAAGTAGAATTTATAACCACACCTAATCCATTCTCCTCTGATCATTTCTGCCTTTGGAAGAATGCTGCATAGCTCACAAGGCTGCAAATGTTGTGCCACCAGAGGTAGCTCAATTAACGGATATAGTATTCACCATCTAGCTATGTAATATATACTTGAAAAACCAAAAGGCATATCATAATGTAAAGGTATAGTGTGCCCTTCTAGCAATTACTTCTGTGACTTACTTTTGAGATCTAAGTTCCTTGCTCCTGCTGTGCTCTGTGTCGTAATTTTTGTGTCAATCTTCACCGTATGGAGGTTATTGGTGTCCCGTGATATCATCACATTGTGCCACTGGTTGTCATTCAGAGGTTTATTGGAGCTTCCCTTGATAAGATTTGCACCATTTCCCAGATCAAAGACGTAGTGTAAATACCTGAAAACAGGGAGCAAAAAATAGCCACGCTTATTCTTATTGAATGAGTAGGTGGATGAAACAAGACAACCTTTCATTTCCACTCCTTGCTCAGAGTGTCACCAGATGGGGAGGGGGATTGCATTTCCCTGCCATCGCTCCCTTCCCCATTCTGTCCCACAATACTTCCTCTTCCTTCACGTGGGGAAGAAAGAGGAAGTAAACGATGACCGCATGACCCATTCAGTGGGCGTTTTTATCACACTGCTTTTCCTGCAAAGAGCAGGAAATTGTGGCACATTTCATTCCCCCCAGAAGGAGCGGGAGATTAGATAGTATCATCAAAAGGAAAACCATGAGTGGCCAGTAACACGCGTGTGAAAAAACACTCCTCTGATGACACTCTCATTCTCAGAGCTATTTTATAAGACAGACTAGGGAATGGGATAATGTTCTATCCAGGACTAGACTGAAATTTCTCAGAAATTTCAGAATGTTATGATAATGTTTTAGAAATATTATTGTTCATGCTTCCTGAACTGTTGGATAATGCAAGTCAACCCATGAAGAATACTTGGCAAAATGACTTCCCCAATTTTGTGATCCATGAATGGGGTGGATAATTTCAGGTGGAGCTTTGGATCCAGTTTTAATATTGTTTAATATTCTTTTAATGTTGTTGAAAGAAGTGGTGGGCGTGGACACTGCACCATCCAAGGAATATTCAGCAAAATCACACACACACACACACACACACACACACACACACGCACATCCAATAGTGCCACGCACAACTAGTGTGAAGAATTTGGGGAGACCATTTTTCACTCAGGCCTATTATTTAATATATTTTATCCAAAACTCCCAATATGTAAATAGGCACCATATTCCAAAAGGGACAGAATTTCTATCCCTAAGGAATATAAGGCAAATTCCTCGCCATTTTATACTTATTTAAATATCATAGCTTCCCCCAAAGAACCCTAGGAATTGTAATTTTTGGAGGAAACTAAGTGTTTAGTAACTGGAATTCTAGCTCCTCTCACAGAACTAACATCCCTAGAGTTCTCAGGAGAAAGAATGGCTACTAAACATTTACATCTGTATGGCGGTGATGCCCTCAGACTTTTCAAGCAGGACAATATTCATTGTGGTCCGACTTATGGAAATGTCTTCAGAACTTTTCAAGGCAGACCACAACCTTTACTGTAAAGTAGCCACTTTACAGTAAGCTGCAGATGTTAGGCCTTAAGCCTTGCATTGGCACCCAGCACAGTCAGGAAGGTGAAAGGGCAGAAATGGCGCTTCCCTTGGGCCCTCAGCCACAGGCACTCCTAGCAGAGGCAGTGGTGGGCAGCCATTTTATCTCATTGGTCCAGTGCGGTCACAAGCCACTTTGCTTTCCCCAGGGTCCCAGTATTATGCTACACTGAGGGTATGGGAGGAGGGTATGGGAGGTAGGCCCCAGGGCATGGTTGGAAGCCACATGACTCATGCACCTTGCTGAAGCTAAGCAAGTCTGAGTCTGGTCAGTGCTTGGAGGGAAGACCAGCTGGGTACTGCATGTAGCCACCTGGAAATCCACAATCCAAGAAAGGTGGGATATAGATGCAATAAATATCTATGGCTGATTTCCACTGTCACCTCCAAGTAAGCCCACAGCTGAGGCTGGCATGAGAGAGGGCTCATCAAAAGTCCCTTTACTGAAGGCTTCCTCAAACCTGGATCCAAAAGTGTGTGTATATGATTGTCTCTCTTCTTTTTTTCTCTCCCCTTATTGTTTTAGTTAACCCCCCCCCCAAAAAAAAAACTCCAGCTCAGAGTAGTGAGATACTACTTTAACTTGCTGTTAAAATCCACCACAAACTACCTCCAGCTCCACAACTATGGCATGTAAGTGCTGCCATGGTAACAAGACCTTGGAGACTGATGGCTCCAATATCTGCGCTGAGTTTCAGCCAGAACCAGTCAGAACTCCAAAGCAGCTCTGCAAGGTGCTGGACCCAGGCTTCAAAATGGGTTCAGCACCTTTGATAGCTTCTCTAGAGTTCTGACTAAAGCCCAGTGCAGATACACAAGTCCACTGCAACCAGAACCATCAGCCTCCACTGCAACAACAACTCCAGTTCTTTCTGGTAAGTACTCCATGGAGGGCTGCTTTTAGCAGTGGATGGAGCCAGGTATTTGCTGGGAGAGATACATAAACTACTGAAGGCCAGTCTGTGCTTCCCTTTCCCCTTCTAGCAAAGGGCAAGATCCTGCTTATGGAGCATGCATGCATGAATCACACACACACACACACACACACACACACACACACACACACACACACACTTCCTCTTGAATAACCCCACCTCAGGGTTGTTTTTGTTGAGGTGGACAAAGCCTCAGCCATCATCCATCAATCTTAGCCTTCTCTTGAACAGGATACTAGAGAATGGAGGGGGGGAGATACAGGGAATATTGCTTGATTTTATCTCAGCTAAACTTTGTTCAGATGAGAGAGAGGAAATGTTTGTGGAGGGGTGTGAGATAGCAGTATGAGAAACACTTATCCAAATATCTTAAATAGATCATGTAGTGTAGGCAGGGCCCTCATCTGCAATGGATCTTTATGGGCTTCAAATAGAAGTCTCTGCTTGAAGGACCTAAGAAGAACCCACCCTGCTGGATCAGATGAAAGTTGTATCTCCAATCTGGTATCTTCCCCAGTCGGGTGACCTTCAGATGCGTTGGACTTCAAGTTGGAGTCCAATGCATCTGGAGGACACCAGGCTTGTGAAGTCTAGTTTATGCAGCCCAGCATTCTGCCATGAACATGGAGGCTCCATTTAGCCTCCACGACTGGTATCATCAGTGTTACTGTGCAGTGATTTGCATACACACCCTTTCACCAACTCCACCACAATGAAGTCATTCCCATCCCCGCTGTTGTAGAGTATTAACCCATCCAACGACGTCGTTTTGAACTGGAAAAACAGGTGCATAGAGGTGTAAGCTTGCAATGTGGCAAGGGCAACATAGCTGGCTTTTGTCTTAAAGGTGACCGGATCGGCGATGATGTTCCTGAAGCCAAATCGGGCATTTAGCTCGCAGTAATCAATGTCCCCATTTTTACACAAGTCAATGTAGGCCATGCCATTAAAAGTGAGGCTTTGCAGATGGCCAATGAAGTTGGAAGGGACGGAGGACAAGTAACGGCGTTCCGTTATGATTCCTGTCTCTATGTTATGGAATTCCAGTCTTGTGTGATCCCCGGCCATTTGACCTTCAAACAAAAATGAGTTTGGAGAAGTTAGTATCAGAAACAGACCTAATAGCACTGATTCAAATGCTCAGCCTGAGGTCCAAACATGTGACCTTTATTACCTCTGTTTTCACAGCCTTCCAATACTTTGGGTAATCCCTTATGTGAAAATTGTGTTGGAAATCAAAATTATCATGTACATTCCATTCCATTTTATCTTTAAGAATAACTTAAAGTGACTAACATACAAATTTAAATCAAACTTCAAACACATCTCAATTTAAAAGATCAAAACCCACACAAAAATACGTAAGAGAGAACGAGAGGGGAGGTAGGGGAGTGCCCCAGAAAATAGCAAAAATCAACAACAAAAAATCAACAGCAAACAACCCAACCAGTTTCATCCAATTCCAAACACCTTCTTAAAAGTAGAGATCATAGAATCATAGAATAGCAGAGTTGGAAGGGGCCTACAAGGCCATCGAGTCCAACCCCCTGCTCAATGCAGGAATCCACCCTAAAGCATCCCTGACAGATGGTTGTCCAGCTGCCTCTTGAATGCCTCTAGTGTGGGAGATGCACAAGCATTTCATGGTTTGCACCAAAAGGGCATGAATATTTGTGAATGCTCAGTCCAAACAGCAAAAAAAGAAAGAAAGAAAAAAAAAGCCGTAAGCTTCAGAGCACTGGCCAAAGCTTAGGGTCAGTTGCCCACATCACTTTTTATGTACTACTAGCAGCTGTGTTAACTGTGAAACACAAGAGACAGTGTAGGTAAAGGATTCTTCCATATTTCAGAATGGGAAAAACTCTGTATCCACTTTTTCGAGGGATTTTGTTGAATGTATGGAATGGATAATAGTTGAGTCTACTCTATATATTTAGGATCAGACTCTTTGTAGGGTTTCCAGATTGTGAGAATGATCCCCAAAGTCTCCTCAGGAGTGCTGCGCCCATCGGGGCTAGGGTGGGGGGAGAGGGGAAATCAAGTGTGTGTGTGTTTTTTTAAAAAAACTTACCTTGCAACTTGTCCTCTCGTGCGCAGTCAGCCCTTTAAAAGTTTTTTTAAAAAAATGGTGGGCGTGATGGCTCTCTTCTTGAGCTCGTCATGCCTTGCGAGTAAACTAGGGTGAGATCTCGCATTATTCGCAACTCGAGGTCTCCCCTCCTCTCCCCCGGATTTTCAGGTAGGTCTAGCAAAGGCCTCAGTTTGCCCCGAAGTGCATTTAAATGGCTGTTTATAGTTCACAATCTTGTTCTAATTTTGATAAAGTGGTCCCCTTCCCTCCACTCCCTTTCCCTTGGGTGTCTTGCCATTTTAGTTTGCAAGCCTAATGGCAGGGCCTGATTCTCTCTGTCTCTCTCCCCCTTTTTATTGATGTAAGCCACTTTGGAAGACAACAATGGCCTGGAAAGCAGGATAAAGATACAGCAAATAAATAATACTGTAAACATAACCATAAACCACCTTAGGATCAGAGTAGCAAGCAGAGATACTTAGAATTTGTAGGCAATGGCAGTCAGTGATCTTTAGGATCAATGTAGCTCAGCCACTGGCTACCAAAGATTCGTTCAACTACTGAGTTGAACCAGTGATTGGTTCAGCAGGGAGGGGAACCAATCACTGCCACAGCTTTCACCACCACCCACCACCACCATGGAGAGATCTAGGAAATAATCAGTAGTCTTTATTACCTGTCATGGCTTGTTGGTCATCCACCATTAACTTTAAACTTTTTCCTCTTCGAACCACACGTACCGTGTGCCATTCATTGTCATTGAGGTTATAGCCAGCAAAAAGGGTTTCTGGACCTTTGCCTGTAGGGTATGCCAAACAGTTATTATGGAATCTTTAAATCAGTCAACATGTGAACCTCACAGAGAGAAAGAGAGAGGAAGAGAGGAAGAGAATGAGAGAGAGAGAGAGAGAGAGAGAGAGAGAGAGAGAGAGAAGAAACAAAAGAGAAAGAGAGAAACTGGCTGGAGCAAACATTTAATAAAACATATTTGAAAGACACAACAAGCTAGAAGAATGTCACAGGGTATGTGGGCCTCAAATGACAGGTATGCTATCTTGCAATATTTGTAGATGATATTTTAAAAATGGCAAAGTTGGTGAACTGATTTTCATAAATGGGCACAGTCAATACAGAGATGTGGGGTGGATGGTTTATCAATGACAACGGTTTACGTAGGCTACTAATTAAGCACTAATCATTTCTGAAACTATTTTTAGTCTGGAGATGACTGATCATTACACCATCACCACCCAGCATGTTGAAAGTGGAATGAGAGAGCCCCCATTGCCCATGATGTGTAAACTTTGTAATTTTATTGTATTAATAAATATGCTTAATGGAATTTTATAGCAGTAATGTCTATTGCAACCAGAACCTCAAAACTGAAAGGGCCATGGGAAAGTTTGAGTGGGTCACAAATCTCTGAGCAGAGATTCTTTCAAACCACAGAGTTTTGCTTTCTAAATAAGGGGGTGTCATCCCCATCTCTATTTGTGAAGGGTAGAGTCCAGAGGCTCCTAATGAACCATGCATGGAGTGCAGTATCTTGAGGCCCTATGTAAACACTGTACCTATTGCGAGCAAAACAGAAGAATGTACTCACTCAATTGATACCCTGGCTTCCAGACTAGACCAGGTCCACATTGGACTGGGCCTACAGTCCATGCTCTCTTGGGACATAGAATGGAGGCCTTGAAGTGGGATGGTGGCATAGAAGGGGTGGGAACAAACTGTGCTGTCCTACGCACCCCTCTATCCTCTCTTGTATGCCACTAGCAGCTGTGATATGTGTGCAAATTCAGGGATGGCCCTCACTTTCAGGCTGCCTTCACAGTATGGTAAGTGAGAAGAGAAAGTGAAGAGAAGGGGGTGTCTGCTCCCTCTCGTCTCTCCCTCTCACTGATGTGAGCAGATGGAGAACAACACTGCACTCAAGGTCCCTAGACAAGCATTTATACCATGTCCAGTGAGGGCTTACATGCACACTTTATGACACTGTCCAAAATATGTCAGAAATCACTCAAACTACATCTGCAGGGAATAGAAAATTGACTATTTTACACATATTCAAACATAGGCGTGCAGCACATCCATCCTCAACATTGCTTGAATGAAGTCAATGAGACAATCAAACAACATCCAAATGTCTCGCACAAATGGACTTGGTTACTGAGCCATAGGCAAGTTGAATTAATTGGGAGCTCAATAGCCAAGCAACAAGGAAAGCACTCTGCTTGACCAAGTAGCATAGTTCAACATTCCCTAAGCAGATGCCCATCAGATAGTTTGGACTACAACTCCCAGCATTCCTGACCATTGGCCATGGCCTGGCTGGGAGGAACTGATGGGAGTTGAAGCTCAACCATTTGGAGGGCACTGGCTTCAGAAAGGCTGGCATACCCAATTGTGGCATTACGTTAGTGAAAATCACATTGCGCTAGGAGAAACTAGGTTCTGAACTCTGCACAAGAGAAGAATCTGACTAAAGTTATGTTTGCACAAGCGTGGTTGTGCAAGCAGTTGTGCATTACACTTGTGCAACCCGCTGTGCAACTGGCTGCACATTCCATTTCTACACCCCATTATGCAACAGGTTGCACAACTGCTTGCACAACAGAAAGGTTCAGGAGAGCTCCACTAGTGTTATTTGAGTTTGCGGAATGACAGTGTTGGATACTGCCCTGAGCCTCCAACAAGAGAGACCCACATGCAAAAGCAGGTTTCTACCCGCACAGCTGATGCAAATGCAAAAAGCATCAATGGAGATCTATTTGCAATGCTCATCCTGGACCAATTGAGCTGGCTGGATAGCTTTTTTTCTCCCAGATAAGGATTCACAAACTACTTGTTTTGCACACCTAGTTGCATAGGACTAGAGATGGACTGAGGTCACCGTCTTTGAACAGACACAATGCTGAGAGGTCGTATTAATTGAGAAATAATTTGAAGTTGAGAAATAATTGTTCTGAAGAGGCTTCTAGAGAGCTTCATGCATTCTCATGCCACTATGGAATCACCATTCTAGACCCATGAAAACTGTTAATTAATAAGAATACAGCTGAATTTATGTAAATGTGAATCCTCTGTCACTATCTTAGTTAATGGCCCAGGGTATAGTCAGGCATAATTACGCTGGAGCATTTCAGAAATCAGTTCATATTAAATTCATTAATTCCCCTTTCCTATGTACTTAAACAAATAGATCATGAGTCTGCCAGAAACCAGCTAGGGGCATACCAGTCAACATAAGAACCACCTTTCGGCATTACCATTTGACATATATTCTATCCCTGATCAATCATCTGGAATTTAACCTAAACTGGGGCTTATATATCCTAGGCAGTATCCAATGGGCCACAAATGCTTATATAAATTACATTGTGCTAGCATAAAGGACCTCTAGTACAACACCAACAGAGTTAGCTGGCACGGCAGGTTTTCTGGAGAATCCCATCACATGAGCTTATGCTATTGGTTTTGAGCTCAAGGTCTCTTATACTAGTGCAACATAATTTATGTTAGGCTAATGTCACTTGGATCCAGATTTAGGTGCATGCAACTGGCCAGCTCCTTCACATACACCCCCAAATGCTACCCAGAGGGATGAGGGACCATGCTAAATGGGATAGATAGCAGTGCTGGGAGAAGAGGGGGACCCAGAAAATTGAGTGGATGCATCTTCCGTGACTGAAAACCTTGCGCCTACAGAAGGCAAATCCTAGTTCCAACCCATTGGCAATGTTGTTCCTCAAATACCCTTTCTGCCAATTTATGGGCATTCTCCAACAGTAGTTAGAAAACTATGCTTATTGACCAGGCAAAATATGAATTTTCCTCTTTCTGCTATTGTCATACATTCTTTATGTGAATGGGTATGAGCAGGGTTATGCAAACCCTCCATTAATACAAATTAACCACAATATCTCTTTCTGATCTTAGTGAAGAGCAGTTATCCATCTAATAGCACACATTCTTTATCCAACCCTGAAAAGCTTCAAGCAGAGCAATCACTTAAAATTTCAGTGTGATTAACTTCCTTGGATTCCTTGAAAGAACCCCTCCATGATAATAATTTAGTCATAAAGTTCTACTCTGGCTTTCTGGTAATGTATAATTTTCTGATTAATGGGCCAGTTATAATAGATGCACTATAATAACAGCAAGGTTTCCCTGATAAATAAAGGAATTTTGAACCCACCCATTCATTTACCTGGATGTCTAAGATATTTATTGCAACTGAATGGTTGAGCCTTGTAAGGAAAATGTGAAATTGCCACTCTTCGCTTTCTGAAATGTTACAAACAGATTGTCTTTCAAAATATTTGAGTTGGATCTAGATTGAGTTCAGACCCATTGGAATCAATCAGACAAGTTAGTCATGCCTCATGACTAACTTAGGTTCCATCGATTTCAATGGACTTACTGGACGGATGACTAATTCTGAATTCAACCCATTGTTTTCTCAAATCCATTTCTCTACTTCAGCTCTGGGTTTCATACTTTCACCCCTTTTCCATTAGGGCATCACAAGAAATTGCCGAGGGACATTTACACATGAAAACATTGCTTCTTGTGAACAGAATTAGGGTGGGGCAGCCCATGGGGCACACTTACGCCAAAAGAGGGCACCTATTTGCCTAATATGCATATGCTAATTTATATGTTAGATTTTATTTTATTTTTGACAGAGAGAGAGCGAGAGAAAAGAAGAGGCCACGTTATTTGTGGGTAGGGAAATGGGGTAAGAGCATTCCATCAAATTTCTCCAGGAAGAAGAGAATTTCTCCAACAGCTTCCTTCTGTTTTTCTTAAGGTTATCTTTTCTTTTCTTTTTTTTTTGCTGCTTCTTTGATGGCAGCCTGGCTACTATTTTTTTCACTGTCCACCGTGCCATCTGCCTAGCATCATTTCAAGGCATTGTGGGAGGAAAGCTGCCGGCCACAACATATGCACACAATTTGGAAAATGTTTAGAGAGAATACTGCAAAATGGCCTTTTCTTTCTAGAGGGTGAGAACAAAAGAAATATCTTCTGAGAAATTTCAGCTCGTCTGTATATCACCTCTCGTGCAATGCCAATGCTGTTAGCTGGCAAGAAGGGATTCCCCAGAAAACAGAGAGGATCCTAACATTAGTGCAATTTAGTTTACATTAATGCTAGTGTCCAATTGGACGTATATATACACTCCACAAGAGAAGAATTTCCTGGCTAAAACCAAAATGGCTTACTTATGTCTAAGGAGGCTCCTGAAACAGCAACAGGGCGAACTACGTGTTATCTACAAACCTAACTTTCTGAAAACCGTTCATTCATTTCATTTATGCTGCTGGAACTGATATACAGCAATGAAAAACCTGCATACACTTACAATGGGGCTATGGCAGAAATTGGAAAATATGTCTGTTCCTTGTCTCAAAACATTCTGCTTCCATGAAATTGAGTGGAAGATGTGCCACTAAGCTTCAGTAAGAGGTTTGCGTCCACAGCCATTTCAATCTGTATACTAGCCCACTAAGATGCAGATCCTAAAAAGAGCTATTTAGATATCCTGTGCAGAAAAACGTACTACTTTCCAGTGGTAGAATGGGAAAAAGATATTTTGAATAAGCAAATATGTTAAAACAGCAATGAGATTCTAGACACATTTTTTTTTTTTTAAAAAAAAAAACAACTCACCTAACCCTAAGTTTTGCCAGGTTTTGGTGTATTATTTCAAATCAGTACGTGGAAGGTATGTCCATTCCATGTCCTGAACCTCCCTATCTAAACACCTGCATTAGGAATGCAGAACCTCATGGACCACACCTGGCTCTCCTAGGTACTTATTTTGGTCCTCCAAGGTTCCATAAGTGACCCCACCTATCTTCCCTGCCCCCACCCCCTTTTCTACCAACCACATATCATTTTGTGGGCTCCTTGGTGCAGATTTGGTTGAAATAACTCTCCTAAGACTTACTTACTCGCAGTAAGACCTTTACTCTAAAATATGCTGGTGTTTTTTTGCCCCACCCCTTTCTTTTGCCCTCGACTCCAACCACCAATAAAATGTGCCCCCTGAGACCTTTTCTGAAATGGAATTTAGCCCTTAGGCTGAAAGAGGTTCTGCACCCCTGGCCTACACCATCCTTCCCCAATGTGGTGCTCTCCAAATGTTCTGGATTAAAACTCCATTTGCTATTCTAGCTGGGGCTGATGGGACATTGGATTTGAAGTCCAGAGCACCTGGAGGGTACTACATTCAGGAAGGCCGATCTATCTAGGCTAGTGTCCCAAACTTTAACTCAGTTTCTTAGCCTATCCATCAGCTCTGACCTTCCCATGAACAGCACACCATTTGACCTGCATGAAAGACTTGCCTCACCTTTCTTATGATCCCATTGCTCTTACAATTCCACCCCCCCTCATTTCCAAAGGGGGAAGACAAAATGCCACAAATAGGTTATTGCAGGAAGAAACAAATGAGATTGGCCCCAGGTTGGAGAGATCCTACTAAAATTCTCTGCAAAACGGCCATTGGATCAAAGGCATTAGGAGACAAAGGATTGGACCCAAAGTTCCAAGAACAGAACTCTGCTCATGAAATGAATTTCTATAAATCCTCCTACCATCTGCACCCCCCCAAATTACTCCTACTGGCAGAGGATGTAGTATATGGGGGCTGTAGTGGCAGAGTAGAATAGACAGAAATGGGGAGAGGGCTTGCATGACTGCATCCAAGCCAGCAGTACACTTCAGATGACCATCTAAAGTTCTAGACCATGATTTAGGTTATCAGGAACCAGCCCAGGATTTAGGTTCTTGGTAGTTTGATGAGTGTAGTGGATTCTGTCCTAAAGGGAATGTAATTAGTCCCATTCAGTAAATCCTGACTTCATCCAACTCCAAAATTACATCATTGACAAATTGTCTTCAAATGACAAGCCCCCCCACCCCCACCTCAAGTACTTCTTCACATTCTTTCTCGCATTCAAATATACTTTGAAAAATCACACTACGCTTTTATATTTTATTTTCTGGGCTTTTAAAAATGGATTATATTATTAATGAAAAAACATGCATTTTGTAAGTGACTGGGAAAGTAGACAATTAGGAAATAAGTTAGTGGAAAATTGGATAATTGTTGTGATGTTCTGGAATGATTCCCCCCCCCCCAAAAAAACCCCCAAACATACCATATTTCTTCGATTCTAAGACACACTTTTCCCCCTATATAAACATCTCTAAAACCGGGGTGCGTCTTAGAATCGCGGGTCGTTTATTATTTCTTAGAATCAAAGCTTTTTTTCTGTTGGTGGTACTGAAATTAGTGTGCGTCTTACAATCGATGGCGTCTTAGAATCGAAGAAATACGGTAATCACACTGAACTCTGTTCATTGGGTTGGACCCAGAGTTAGTCATTCTACAAATAGACCCAATAAAAACAATGTGCCTTATATTTTTCATGACTTTCTTATGTCCTATTGATTTCAATGGGCCTGCTCTAAGTATGACTATGTCAAGATTCAACCCCATATATTTACTGTTATAATAGCAGTATCTTTTTTTATTTGTACTTGGTTCTTTGTTTAATGATAATAACATTTTTATTAAAGTCACATGGATTTTTAATGCAAAGGTTGGCCTGATAAACAGACCTTATCATTACTAATGAAAATGTAAACGAAATTTGCAACCTTAATTTTGGTGCCATTGGGACCCATGTGATTTGCAAGTAGAAAGAACAATTAATAGACTCTCTAGTGAACTGATGCCAGGTAGAAAGACAGGGGAATACACCAGGGAAAGTTGAAGAAAAAACAGCAACCTGAGTAGAATGGTGACTGAATAGATGTGCAAACCATTTCTTTATGTGCTATAGCTGTGTTAGAGCATAGACCTTAAAGACCCCTAGTTACAATGTTGAGAAAAATCACATGGTGTCCTCAGATTGAACAACTTAGAACACAGTTAGTTTCCTACCAGTAGGAATGCTATATACAGCAAGCATCCACATATGAGATCCCTTATCTCTATGCTGAAAGGATAAAAGAGTGCATTGTCATGCACATTTTGGGGGGAATTGTAGATCAATTCATGGAGTGTTGTAATTCTGTAGTAGTTTCAGAAGAGCCAAAAATATATTGAAGTGTGCAGGAGAGAAGGAGGCTAAATTACTGAAATTCGTTGGGCATGTGGAAGAGGGTGAGTGGTAGTTTTCTTTTCATCATTGCTGATATTGGCACATCACTGAAATCTTACAAAGAATAAAGAGAATGGGCTGATTCCCACATTACAGTCCTATATACACAGATTCACCTTGATTTACGAAAACTTGCATTTTTAAAATGTCAGAATGACCCTTGCAGTGTCTCTTTTCAGACCAGATATACATGTTCGGAAGAGAATCTATGGTTCTGCCTCCAGACATGTCTACGGAGCCAAGGAAAGTATGCATTTGCCATTCTCACATTACAAGAAACATCATATTGGCACATTGTTTTAACTGTTTTAATTGTTTTACTGCTTTTAAATTATATATTGTTTTAACTTGGTTCATGGTTTAATTTGTTTTTAGCTGTGTATATTTACTGTTTTATACTGTATGCTTTTATCTGTATGGCACCCTGAGATCTTAATGATATAGGGCAAGATCTAAATGTTTTAAATATTTACACTTTTGCACCAGCACTGTTTGAAAGTTAAACTTCATGCACAAGTGTGAATTGCCATGTATAACCTAAAGATCATGTTTACCATCATGTTTTGACTGTGTCAATTTATGTCATACCATAATCATTCCAACTTGGAAAAAAGTATATATAACCTTAAAGAAATATTATTAAAACTAACAATACGGTTCACCCAGATCAACACATGTATATGTTAAGAAGATAGGAACATGGAGAACAAAGCTAGCAAATTACGCATTCTTAAATTTTCCTTTTAGTAACATTTGACCACTATTATTAAGAATAAGCAGGTTGAGGAAAAAAATGTGTAAGTTCAGAAAAGAAGATATTTGGACTGTGAGTTTATGTTGAGATGAATAATCTCCCTTTAATTTCCAGGTGTCTTCATTCCATGTGGTAGTTAATAACATATAAAAAGAGCCACTAGGCATTTTTCAGCTTTAAATTTGGAATTATTTTACATCCTTCTTTGAGAGGCTTTGTTGTTTTTGTCTAAAACAAAAATCAAAGGATTACACAGATTTCCCTTTTTTATACTTATGAGGAAAATATACTTAGAGCCCTGCAATTATTTCATAAGCTTAAAGTTATGGATTTTATTACAGTTCTAAACGGAGATTGCTTCCACACGTGCAGATGGAATTTAGAGAAGGCTGCTTATTCTTGCAGAAGTCTGCCTCTGCAGGAAACAGATGAGCAGTGGAAGCCGCCGGACGCAAGGATGGTGGTGGAGGCAGAGGCAGGTAAGCCCTCTCCCCCTTCTTCCCCACTTACCTGCTGCTGCCGCTGTCTGCCGCCGCCGCTGCCCACTGCCCCCACCTGCTGCCACCATCCTTGCTTCTGGCGGCTTCCACTGCCACTGATGCATAAGCCCGGAAGTAGGCCTTCCAGGCTTATGCATCAGTGACAGCGGACAGCAGGTAAGCCTCCCCTCCACCCTTCCCCACTTACCTGCTCCTGTGCCTCAGCTGCAGTGAAGGCAGCAGGTAAGGGACCTACCAGGGCCAGCTCTGAAGCACCGAGGCAATCCAAAATTTTGAAGCCAATTGGGCTTCACGAGAACAGCCTCAGAACCGAGCAAAAGCAGGCTGAATAGGCCTGCCTTGGCTCGGATTCGGGGCCTTGGTCTGCGGTGGAGCACAGCCCTATACATAATGCACTGCAAACTCAGTCCATTCTTTCACCCTTCCTTCAAGGACCTAAGATTGGCATTTTAGTTTTTGTGCCAGACCTATAAACACACTAAGCAGGGAGATAATTCATCATATTTACAATCCCACCCAAGAACATAGAGAAGCATACATTGTATGTGTGCGGCAGTCCCATTTTGTCTCCGCAACTTTGAGAGAGGTGTTAAGCTGAGCGATAGTGACTGGCCCGTCATATTTTCATTTTTGTACTTGTGAGCCAACTGTTGCATAAGGTATGAATTTTTAAACTTAGGTATTTGTCCAGATTTTTCCATACCATGTTGCACAAGTGTTCTTCTCAGCATTAATGAAAACACTGAGATGTGTTTCTATAACGCATCTGTAGTGAGTTGGTTGTTGGGGGGAAAGGTGGACTTTTGTATATATAAATTAAGCAGGCCTTTTACATGCCTTAATTGGTTCCAAGCAAATATCTCTCCGTACGTCAACAATTGTACATGGCTAAGCCTTTGCCCAATTATTTCATGACATAAAAGAGATAAGGTTGTCGTGTCATGATTCTCAGAGAGTCTCCCCCACTCCCATGCTGAAATGTTGAAGCCCTG
Source organism: Elgaria multicarinata webbii (assembly GCF_023053635.1). Taxonomy (NCBI): domain Eukaryota; kingdom Metazoa; phylum Chordata; class Lepidosauria; order Squamata; family Anguidae; genus Elgaria; species Elgaria multicarinata. The sequence continues at coordinate 17,334,586 of NC_086174.1, read as the reverse complement.
GTCTCAGGGAAAGGGTGGTTGATTTTCCAGCCTTCAATGCTTCAAGTACCTTTGGGAAAGAGAAGCCCCCTTTCTCCTGAATGTGTATGTACTGGCCTGTCAGCTTCTGAGAAGGCGGAGAGGCATGGCCTGTCAACTCATGAGCTTGGGGGAGGCATCTAGCAGAGAAGCTCATAAGATCCAATCTTCAGGCTTTGCGCTTTGATCTCGCTCCGAGGAAGAATTGCGCACTGCAAACTTGGAGAACTTTTGTGGCTCTAGGAATGGCTTCTCATCTATCTTGGGGGCTCAGATAGACATTCAGCTGTGACAGCTTCATTGGCTGAGGAGAGGTGTGAGCTCTCTTTCCATATTTACTCTGCTTCTATTTTCTATCAATAGACTGTCATGCATTTGCTCAAGTGGCTTTGTTTCATCTTGGCAAGCCAAGGACCTAACAGAAGTAGGACCCTGGATTGGTACAACATGACGTGCACATCATTCTTTCTTAGGAAACTTACTGGGATATCCAGATTTGGACATTGTGCTACCAAATCTCATTAGATGTTCTGTCAAGTTCAAAGCAGCCGGTGTTGTTGTTTTCCATGTAGAAGACAATGAATAATTCATATATATATATTTTAAAAAAACCCCACAAATAATAATCACAACATCTGTCAAAACAATTTCTTACTAATTCTGAATAGACTTTTCTTCAAAACCATTGGTCACCCAATTTGAAACAATTTACTTCTCTTTCTTCTCACAGATGTGGCCTCTGTTTTCATATTCAGTGGATTCAATGGGGCTTACATCTAAGTGGACACGTATAGGATTGCAAGGTGAGACATTTTTAAATGTTTTAATCAGCACAACTGTGGGCAGATTTAACCCTGTCACTTGAAATGGTACATCTATTTGTCGAATTGCACAATTTTCTAAAATCCTACCATCGGTTCCATATTTGAACTCACCTCTGCCTTGTTATACAAGTTTCATTCCAAAGACTAGTCTTGTATTTCCATCCAGACAATGCAGATACATTTAATAATAATTTCAAATACCGAGAAATTGTCTTTTCAAATATTCTCAATTAGGGATGTGGGAGCAATCCGGTTGGGCGGAGGAGCTTGACAAAGTTTTGTCATCTCGACCCACCGGACTCCAATCGGTCTTCCTCTAGCTGGCCCAATGCAGTGCACAATGAGTTGGGTCAGCTGGCAACATTTCCATAATATTTTTTTTGGAGGAGGGCATAAAAATATTTCTGCAGATTTGCATAATTTGCACAAATTACAGCCATAATTTAAGAGTGAAATTTGCACAAATGGTGGCCGTGGGTGCCATGTGGTGGAAACAGTGATTTTAGGGGGGAAAGAACTGTTTATGTTCCCAGATTTTGGGGGAGAGCCTGTGGCTCAGCTTACAATGTAAGCTGAGCTGGGGAGTTCAGGAAAAATCAGACACCCCCCCCCCATATTGCCAGGGTTCCCCACGATGGCCATCCCTATTCTCAATTCATCAGACTGGACAATCATTCTCTCCTCAATCCAGCCTAATACGTGGTGTGAAGCAAGCGCGCAACTGCTCTCCCTGATGACCTGCTGTCCCCTCTTCCACTCCTGATGCATCCTCATGTTCATGCAGGAATAGAACATTTGGCTTTACTTGTAAATTCTAACATGCATGGGTGAAAACCACATAGTCAACTTGATTGCTGCATTTCTTCCACCTGCGGAATCAACTGCATGACTGGGTTGGATTACTCCAATTGGATGTTTAGGCTAGGGGTTCCCAATGTGGAGCCCATCCCCATTTCTTAAAAATATACACATATGGATTTGGATGAAATGGGTACAACTTTCCAGTAATTGTACGTGGAGTGCAACAAAAGTGGACCAAACATCCAAATACGTATCCATTTGAAGGTGACGTCAATATGCCACTTTTTCAAATATTGAAAGTGTTACGGTCTTCAATTCATTGCATGATAGGAGGTGAGTATTTATCCTTCCAATGTTGTAATATTAGTCATTTTAGTTGTCAAATGCTGTCATTTATGCTGACCATATCTTAATTTCCATGAAGCAGGTAAATAATTTAAGAGACCATGTACATCAGTAAATGTTAAAGACTGTTCCAGTACAAAACTTATGTTTAATAACCTCCACCCCAAAAGAAGCAACTCACTGCTTAGGTATTTTGTGGAGGTGTCCACAGCAGTATCTAAAATTCTCAAAATTTTAGAGCCCAAGGATCCAAAAAGGTTGGGATCGCCTGATTTAGGCCACATTGGACATTCTGGGGATGTACGAATCAGCAAAACTTGAGCTCGTCAAGGTTCCCTGGATTCCATCTCAAAGCTCGCTCCAATTTGGGTCCATATCAGATAGCAAACTTTTGTTTTCACATGAAAATCTACGCATATTTCCCCCAAATATACGCACATATCTGTTGTGCACAGCTTTGGAATGCATCATTCTTCTCCCATTGATTAAAGCATATTTGTGTGCATTTTGTAAATTTACACATTTTCCATGCACATTTTGTCATGTATGCATGCTATAGAACAAATTCATTTTAGTCCACAAATCATAAACGCAAGCTCAGAAATATACAGACTTGGACCACAGATTGCATCTGAGTCTGTGTTTGGTCCAGAAGGTAAATGCTGACCAAAAACGAACTGAAACGAATTCCCCATACACCCCTCTCTTCTAGGCCAATGGCTCAAAGAAGCAAGGTCTAAAAATGTAATTGCAAAGCACCCTGTAGCCAGCTTGCAAAGAGAGTTGTGCTTGAATGGCAATTTAACTATCTTGTCAAGTATGATTTGTTACACTCATTGTTAAGAACCAGATATTAAGGAAACAGTTTACAAGGTTTCAGTAATAAGCTGTTGAGTGCCTAATGTGGATAGAACAGATTTTTCATGCATTTTAATAGGCGCAAATGTGAAACGCAGTAGGCGTGGAAAAGTCATTTTAATAGTTTTGTTGGTGCTGGTGACACACACACTTCCAACAAGCTTTTAATACTATTACCTCTTCAGCAAGCACATTACCAAATGAGCTACTGATCTTATTTTCATAATGGTAATGGAGAATAGCAGCTTAAAATACACAAGAACAAAGACCCGCTGGGATTGTTTTATTTAGGATGAACTTATCAAGTGTCTAGATTCCTGGAGAATAAACTGTTGATAGCAGTGCTGAACCATTTCAGCTATGCATGGCTAAGGCATATTTATTTTTATATGGTAATATCTTCTCCCAACACACACACACACACCCCTACATAACCCTGAGAGCAAACTAAATGCTGGCAAAGAGAAAGCCCTATTGAAATTATTGCTTCCATGTTCATTCCCATAAGATGAAATGTATGTTGTTGTTATTGTTGTTGTTGTTGTTGTTGTTTTCTTCCAGATTGTAATCTTTTCAGAGTTGTAAATGAAAATGCATCCTTAGCTTCTCATTCATAGGCCTAACTATACATAAGCCTTAGCTAGACCAGGCTGTATCCCAGGGTGATACCCGGGATCGTCCCTGTGCATCCACGTGATGCACAGGGGATCCCAGGATCAGGGAGGGATCATCCTTCCCTTGCCCTGGGATACAGCCCTCCCCTTTGGCCCTGCTTTTTCCACTGTTGGAGTGTGTGGCCCTTTTCCGTGCGATTACTCGCGCAGAGCCAGGAGTGCCATCAGGGGTAGGTTGGGGGAAGCGGCGGAAATCATTAAAAAAAAAAAAAAACTCACCGTGAGTCGCTCAAGCTCTCTTGTCTCTTTAAAAATAATTTTAAAATGGTGGGTATGATGCCTCTCTTCCTGAGGTCGTCATGCCTTACATGTAAACGAGGGCGAGATCTCGCATTATTCACAACGCAAGGTCTTCCCTCCTCCCCCCAGACTTTCAGGTAGGTCTAGCTAAGGCCATAGAGGATTATATGAATCTAATATTTGCCTTCCCATATACATGAGGAGACAAAGGTTATTTGCATATATTCTACTGGGTTTAAACGTTGATTATAAATCTTTCTTGGAACTAAAAGCCAGGCTACACGTTATTTCATTCCCTGTGGCAAGTTGGTTTCATGCCATGACTGCCATTGCATTCTAGTAATGACAAATGTGACGTTACCAGTAGAGATGGCTGAGAATTTCATTTCAGTTAGTTTCTGATAAAAAAATTCCCCCAAATGCACAAAGGTCTTTATACTGTGGGAGACAAAGAACTTGAGGGGTGTTTTTTTAAAAAAAAAATGAATGTGGGAGAAAGTAGAATTGCCAGATTCACACATCCTGAGTTTCCAGGCAGTCAAACAGATACCATCAGGAGCATCCAAAAATCTATATAATTGAGAGGAATGCACAGTGAACTGCACTGGATGTGACAGAGGGGCAAGCAGAGTTTTGGTGTGGAAGATGCTTGCATGATGGATAGACCAGCCCTATGCCCCACTGAATTTAGTACAACTTATTTCTATGTAGAGAGGAGTGAACCTTTATACTGACCTGGGAGTCCTGACCTGGAGGCTTCCTATTGTTAAGGATTTTGAACCAAATGAAGGTTATTGAAGGAAGCATAGAGGCATCAGGACTATTGTCCATTAATAGCCTTTTCCCTCCAGGAATTTGTCAATCCCCCCCTTTTAAAGCCATCAAGTTTGGTGGCCATCACTATGACTTGCTGTAGCAAATTCCATAGTTTCACTATGTGGTGTGTGAAGAAGTTCTTCCTTTGATCTATCCTGAATCTTCTGCCAATAAGCTTCATGGGATGACCCTGGATTCTAGCATTATGACAGAGAGAGAAATCTCTCCCTATCCACATCGCCCACACCATGCCTAAATTTGTGCACCTCTATTATGTCCCTCCTTAATCACCCCTTTTCTAAGCCAATCAATGCCAGATGTTGTAACCTTACCCCTTGATCATTTTAGCTGTATTTTTCTGCAGGAGAGAGAGAGAGAGAGAGAGAGAGAGAGAGAGAGAGAGAGAGAGAGAGAGAGAGAGAGAGCTCATCTACACCAAGCAGGATACTGCACTATAAAAGCAGTATGGAAGCAGTATCTAAAAGGCAGGAGCCACACTACTGCTTTATAGCAGTATTGAAGTGCACTGACAACTGTTGGGGATCATTGATACATGCCATATGCTGCTTTTATACCACTTTCATAGTGTTATATCCTGTTTGGTGTAGATGTGTCATGGGCCCCAACACTTGTCAGTGCACTTCAGTACCACTATAAAGCAGTAGTGTAGATCCTGCAGTGCACTTCAATACTGCTATAAAGCAGTGGTGTGGCTCCTGCCATTTATACATCGCTTTCATACTGTTTTCATAGTGGAATATCCTGCTGGTGTAGATGAGCCCAAACAGAGAATATGTGCATCTCTGTGTGAATGACGTATGAGTGGGGTAGCAGAGTACATGATCCTAATCTGAGCTAGGTTAGGTTGAGAGTCAGTGCCTGGACCAAAGTCGCCCCAGTGAGCTTCATGGCCAAGTAGGGCCTAGAACCCGTATCTTTCAAGTCCTAGTCCAACACTCTCACCAGGACACCGCACTGGCTGAATCCGATGCACACCGTACCCTTACTATTCACTGCTCAAATAGCAGAAGGAAGAGAGATGGATTCGTTTCAAATTAGGTACACTCAATTTAGCCCATGGCCATCTCATGTATAACAATAGAAACATTTCTTAACAAGCTCACATTCTGAAATAATTGCAGTCAGATCAGTCATTGCTGTGAAAAGAATGGAGTTATTATAACTGAAGGCAAAGCCACGACTAACATTAGGCATGACATACTTACAAAAATGTTTCCAGATATTCTTGTTGGGCACATGTGTGCACTTTCTCCGTGCAGGGGTGGCACGGTAAGTAGTTCAGTCAGCAACATAATGTCCCTTTCCCCACCATTACTTAAAACTTGTAGTGCGGGGTCAAACCAAGATGATGAATATCAGATTGGATGCTGGTTTCTGTTTGTTTGTTTTCACTAATATGGACTTTTGTATTGGTGAAGAGATAATCATACTGAATGCCTGCTCATATTTAATAGGGTCAAAGTGCTAAGAACTGCTTTAAGAGAGAGCTTCGGCTATTGGGCGGTATAGAAATGTAATAAATAAATAAATTAATTAAGTGGTGGAAGATACTTTGGTGTATGGATACCACTCAGTGCATATTCCTGATCAGTAATACTGCACTGGCTGCCTATTCACTACCAGGCCAGGTTTACGGTTATAGTTCTGGTGTACAAAGCTCTAAACAACTTACCTGAAAGAGCGCCATTGAGGTCATCTGAGGGCACGTTCCTGGTGGTTCCACATGGATCTATGTTCCGATTGGAGTCCACCAAGAGAAGAGCCTTCAGTGTGGTGGCCCCCTTCCTCTAGAATTCCCTGCCATTGGAGGTCAGGCAGGCGCCAGTGTTGGGTTGTTTCTCGCACCTCCTGAAAACACCAGTGTTTCAAGAAGCTTTCCTTGAGTGACTGGCCATGGTTATACAAGAACTTGGATTTTATCAGATCTCTGTTCTCTTAAAAATAGTATTTTTAAAAAATATTTTGCTTTTATTCTTTTATTCTATCTATTGTCTCCACTCTGGAATCTTCTGAATGTGGAGCGATATATAAATATTGTAAATAAATAAATAAAATGGCACTCATCATATATTCCTCAAAAAGAAGAGGGGATATTTCTCCATTTTCTAGCATTGCCCAGGTGTGGACTTTTTGCAAGCAGTTTCCCTAGTACACCACTGAATGTCATTTTCACAAATATATGCATTTTTATGGGCACTTTCTCTGAATATATGCATTTTTGTACACTTTTTTCTTTTTTTGGTCTGGAGAACTCCATTGCAAAATTCAGAGAAGTACGGATGTTAAAGGATAACTCAGTTTCATTTCATGCATTGGGTCAAATGTGTGAAATTAGGCAACGTAGCGTTAAAATGCTAACTGAATGAATTCCTCACCCATCCCTGAACCTGGGATGGTTTTCCATTCATCAAAAAGACGTGGAATGGTTTTAGATCCAAGTGAAAAGAAGTGGTGTGGCAACCCATCCTATTCCAGCACTCCGAGCACTGCTACTGCTATCAAATTATCCCGTGCCACTAAAATCAGTGGACAAAAGTAGATGTTGCTGTTCCTCAGCACATTATTGTTCCATTTGATGATTGCTATACAGACCATCCCCTTTATCACATGGAAGCAAATGGGTTTGCCAATATAGCAGGGCCCAAATTAATTGCTTATACCAGGGGTAGGAGACGTGATGCCCTTTCTTGGGCCTGCTGAGTTTCCCTACTACTGGTCCCTGGAATTGCTCCAAAGCAAAGTGACACCAAGCGAACGCCTCTAGCTGCTCCCATCTTCTTTCCCCTGGAAGCCATGAGCCACCCATGCAGAGACATTCTTAGGAAATCAAGATGGCAGGTGGCTGCAGGCCAATGCTTTCGTCTGCAGCATGCCCATTTTGTGGTGGCATCCAGGAGAGTTTCACAAATTGCCAATGTGCTCACCGACACACACACCCAAAAGTTGCCTATCCCTGCTTATACGATCTAGTTTATTATATTGAGAAAATTGAGTTTATGCTAACATACTTAATTGATTGATTGATTTTTCCAATACACAGGCATGAGAAACCAGACCATCTTCATGAGGACAGTGTTATATTTACTCCACTCTATATATTGGCTTGGATCCAGATTTGGTCATGCCTAGAGTAGAGCCATTGAAATCAATGGAACAAGTTGGTTGTGGCTAACTTAAGTGTCTATGGGCCTGTTCAGAAGGCACCTTAAACCCTGTTGGTTGAGGCTTTTGGTTAAGCAACAGGGTTTAAGGTGTTGTGTGCAATGCGTTTTGCTAAACCCTGGTCACTCACTAACCACAGTTAGACTGTCTGCAGCAGGGTTAGCGACGCTAACCATGGCTTAAAATGTTGCGTGCAACAGCATAACCCCGGAGAACCACAGTTTCACTAACCACAGAGCCTGAAGTGTTGTCTGAACAGGCCCAATGATTTCAGTGGGTCTACTCTAGGAATGACTGAGTCTGGAGCCAACCCATTGTCAAGACTTAAAGCAACTATAATAGTATGGTTGCAGTATATGAAGAAAACAAACACCCAGGCACAACGTGGCCACCATTACTTATGACCAAGCTGAATATTTAACGATGCTCATTATTTCCACTGAATCTCCCCAAATTTATGCAGATCTCCTAATTTGTGCAAAATTCCTCCATAGGTTAAAGTGAGGCTGATTCCATCTACAAGAAGAAATTTATGTAAATCGGGAAATTGAACTGGGAATGGAGACACATGTTCATTGATTTGTGAACAATTTTGGAGGTTGCGGAAGCTGAGCTAATCTCTCTGTAGGCTAATGCTTGATCAATTATCATATTATGTCAATCAATAAGAGCAAGGAGACACCCCCGCTCCCAGACATACAAACTTACGTTTGCAGGACTAGATAAAAATGAAGAATAATCAGACAGAAATCAAAGACAAAAGGGTCTCTTAAAGCCAAATAAATTATAGCATGAGCTTTCACAGACCAGAGTCCATCAAATGCAAGGGTGGAAAAAGAGGAGGCAGGAAAAGAATCCAGCAGAGATTGCTCTCCTTTCTTTTTATGGAGTTCCTACTTCAGCCTGCCAATTTAGATGGTAACAGTTCTTTGCAGGATCCTTTGCATTTTAAATTAAAAGCTAAAGGTCACATTCCAGCTGAGCCCATTCAGAAGACACCTTAAACCATGGCTTTAACCATGGTGATTAAAGCAAAAAGCCTTATTCACCATGGTTAAAGCCATGGTTTCAGGTATCTTCTGTATGTGGCCACTGTTAAAGATCAGTAGGGCTCCTTCCATTATGAGAATTTTGCCCCGTTTGCCCCCCAAACACGAACATGAGCCACATACTGCAGGCAAAGCTCGTTCATTCCCTGGCTTGCAACGCTCATTTGCAAAACAAGTAGTTTGGGGAAATGTGCACTTTAAAAATGTGCGTTTTGGGGAAATGTGCATTTTCTGAGAGAATGTACACATTTGGGTGTGCAGCTTTAAAAAAAGTGCAGACAAGTGCACTTGGGCGCACATTTTTACCATTTGAAATGGGCAGGGCGGAGCTTGTTCAAAATGGGTGGGAGGAATCAGGAAGAAGTAGGAGGCAGACCGAGCTGCATGGTGGAACTCGGAGAACCTCAACAAGCACGATCTGTGCTGGTTCTCCAGTCCCTAGTTGAGGAATCCACTGAAGAAAGAGATGGGTAATTTTTCAGCTATTCCTCCTGCAGCTCCCTACTACAATTTTTCCAGAGTGTCTCCAAACCCTTCAAAACAGATTTTTGGGAAGTAAAGGAGGTTGCCAGAGGAAGAAAGTACTGGCAAAAATTGCCTGCCCCATTCATAGAATCATAGAATCATAGAATAGCAGAGTTGGAAGGGGCCTACAAGGCCATCGAGTCCAACCCCCTGCTCAATGCAGGAATCCACCCTAAAGCATCCTGATAGATGATTCTCCAGCTGCCTCTTGAAGGCCTCTAGTGTGGGAGAGCCCACAACCTCCCTAGGTAGCTGATTCCACCGTCGCACTGCTCTAACAGTCGGGAAGTTTTTCCTGATGTCCAGCCGGAATCTGACTTCCTTTAACTTGAGCCCGTTATTCCGGGTCCTGCACTCTGGGAGGATTGAGAAGAGATCCTGGCCCTCCTCTGGGTGACAACCTTTTAAGTATTTGAAGAGTGCTATCATGTCTCCCCTCAATCTTCTCTTCTCCAGGCTAAACATGCCCAGTTCTTTCAGTCTCTCTTCATAGGGCTTTGTTTCCAGACCTCTGATCATCCTGGTTGCCCTCTTCTGAACACGCTCCAGCTTGTCTGCGTCCTTCTTGAATTGTGGAGCCCAGAACTGGACGCAATACTCTAGATGAGGCCCACCAGGGCCAAATAGAGAGGAACCAGTACCTCACGTGAGGTACATTCCTCTGGTGGGACAGTCCCGCAATCAAAGTTCTGCCGATGGATCCAACCCAATGTGTTGTACAAGTTCAACTTGTGTATTCAGATGTAAGCACCACTGAGTTCAACGTATCTCTCTCAAATGTAAGTGTGCATACGTTTGCAGTCATGCCACCAACATTTTGTCTTTAAGGTCCCTCAAAACGACTTCTTGGGAAACTGGTATTCCCCCTTGTTTCTTTGTAGTGAAGAAATCAGACCAAAAAGAATTAAATCACCATTTTGCCTGCCTAAATCCAAATTTCCCCAACAGTTTGAGGTGTGAGGGCCAGGAACTGTCAAAAACTGTGCAATGAATCAAGAGTTAAAATTAAAATAAAAGTGTCAGTTAACCTACATAAAGCCTGAGTTATAGAACTTACCATCTCACTAAACAATATCTATGTTGATAAATGCATATATTTATTTTGGTGCTATAATATTTGTGCTATCATGGCATGACTAGACTTCATAGCAATGCTTGCCTGCCAAGCCCAGGGATCATTCGTAGACCCCTGCCATAAACACACCATCCTGAGTAGTCCACCGTGCTAGGACCTAGCCACAGGCCCTGCGGTTCCTCATTCAGATGATAGAAAACATGCTGTTCTGCAGATGGAAGACTGGTTCAGCCATGTGGCAGGAGTATATGAGGTGACTGCTCCTCTGCTCTAGCTGAGATCGCACTGAGGAGTCAATTTTTGTGAATCATGGGGTGCCGGTTTGCCTCAATCCACATGTTGTAAGGACTTCCAATCAACGTAACATTGACAACCATGGCTGATGTACTTTTGTAGCCTCTACTTGTTGTCATGGCTTGTTTCTCATAAAGCTATTTCCAAGAGCATGAAAAAGTTAACATTTCAATCTGTGCAATGCAGGACAATGTGTTTTTTGTTGGTTGGTTTGAAAGCAATGTAAGATTGTTCTGATAGTGGGCTCTGAAGAGAGGAATACAGTTAGCTAAAAAGGATATTGTGGAGCTGGGAAAAGTGCAGAAAGGAGAAGGTAAAACAATCAAGGGGCTGGAGCATCTCCCCAATGAGAGAAGGTTACTCAACTGGGATTGTTTAGCTTGGAAAAAAGGAGGCTAAGGGGAGACGTCATAAAGGTGTACAAAATTATTTGTGGCATGGAGAATGTGGATGGGGAGACATTTTTCTCCCTCTCTCAAAATACTAGGATCCAGTGTCATCCCATGAAGCTAATTGGGGGGAGATTCAGGACAGATGAAAGAAAGTACTTCTTCAAACAGCACATAGTTATGCCATGGAATTCACTGCTGTAGGATGCAGTGGTGGCCATCAATTTGGTTGGCTTTAAAATGGGTTTACATAAATTACTGGAGGAGGAGGCTGCAATGGCTACTAGTCCTGATGGCTATGTGCTACTCCAGTATCAGAGGCAGTAAAACTATGTACACCAGTTGCTGAGGAACATACGTGGGAAGGTGCTGTTGCACTCATGTCCTGCTTGTGGGTTCCTGTTCAACTGGTTGGCCACTGTTGGACTAGATGGACCTTTGGTATTACCGTATTTCTTCGATTCTAAGACGCACTTTTTCCCCTAAAGTAACAGCTCTAAAAATTGGGTGTGCCTTAGATTTGATGGCGCCTTAGAATTGAAGAAATACGGTAATTACATTTGTCGAGTCTGCAGCGGGACAGGCGGGGAAAGAGGGTAGGGGGTGAAGAGCAAGAGAGAGAGAAGGGAGTGGAGAGAGAAGCGGGGGGGGGGGAGAGGGGCAACGTCTCGAAGCATCTCAAATGTTGCCACCGGGAGCCGGCTGGGAGGGACCCCAGCTCTGGCAGGCCAGCGAGCTTCCAAAGAGCTCGGCCTCGCCTCTGTTAAGGAGATGGGAAGCGGAAGAATCACCTGAGCAGCGCTGGTTGGGCTCGCCCGCCCACCCCCTCCCATCCGTGTGAATGGTGCAGACCAGCTTTTGAATGCATGTGTGGCTGTCCGTTCCCAGGCAGGGGACGATTGGTTCCTGCTTCCCATTCATGTAACCTGTCTCTATGCATGTGTGTGTGGGTGCGCGCGCACATGTCTGTGTCTCGCTCGCTCCCTGTTCCTCTCCCCGTCCGCTGCATGTATGTACCGTAAAATTGCTTTGCTGGCTGATTGGAGAAATTTATTTTTTCTTCGAATCAAAGCTGTTTTTCCCTGTTGGTGGCACTGAAATTAGTGTGCGCCTTAGATACGATGGCGTCTTACAATCAAAGAAATACGGTATCCAATATCGGTCTTCTTATATTGTTATGTTTTTTCAGTCATTTAGTCCATAGGATTATGCCTTTGTTGCTTAGAAGCTGCCAAACGTCCAAGATTCCTCTGCCCACCTGGGCTGAAACCAGCTGGTTGGGAGGAGCAGTGAAGGCAATCTTTGGCCGTAGAAAGATTGACCCCAGGATTGTCCTGGGGTCAAATCTGTTCATCTAAGTGCCACACAGGGCATCCAGTGCTCAGGCAGGGATGAACCTGGGATGATCCTGAGATAAACCTTAGGTCTAGCTATGGCCTTTGCCTCGCCATCCTCCAGTCCCCTGTACTTTCGCTAGACAGGATTTTCAGAGGCTCGGGATATCATATATCCTGGTTTCTCCAGCCTCCTCTCCTCCCAGCCCACCGGAATGCCCCCTTTCCTCCTCCTCCGAGGTTGCTTTTCCGACCTCATAGAAATAACTGGCAAGGGAGAGCGGCCTAGGTTTGGATCTCCAATTCCCCCTTCCAAGGCTGGAGCACTCTCTCGGACCTCAGAGGGATTTCACAAGCCATCCTATGCTCCATGGGACACTCTCCCAGGGACCATCGGATTGCTCTTTAAGAGTGAAATGGAGCCAATGGAGCTTTTTTTCGCTAGAATGTTTTGATGATCAGGCGGAAATTATTTAATGTATTTATTATTTATTGCTAATGTTCCCCAGCAACTGCCATTGAGAAGCACCCTGCCTCCAATACTGAAGGTAATATATAGCCATTATAACCAGTAGCCATTGATAGCCTTCTCCTCCATGAAGTTGTAGATCTTTCCTTTGGGTATTCTGCCCCTCAGTTCTTTATCCCTTAGGTTTCCTCCACTTCCTGGGACTTCTTTTTATTTCCTCCTTTGCCAATTCAGCTTAATCTGCAAACAGAGCCAGCATCAAGTGTTAGTTATAGCCAAAGTGGCTTCCCTCAGTGGAGACATACTATGAAAATCCCATGCTGTTTCATTCTCCCTGACTGTTCTTGAATATTTTATATTTTTTTATTTATTGCATTTCTATACCACCCAATAGCCAAAGCTCTCTGGGTGGTTCACAAAATTAGATCAGACCTTCGGAGCCAGAAGCTTCATCACTGTTTCAGTTAAATGAAAGGTCGCTTAGGCGGCAATCCTAGCATAAAGACTTACCTGTAAGTCCCATTGAACTCAATGGGGCTTTATCCTGGGTAAACATGTATAGGATTGCACTGTTAATGCATTGCAAAATAAATAACATCAGAGATGGAAATAAAGCCCTCTTGCTGGAAAAGGGATCTAAAAAAGTAAAGAAGCATTGATGCCATGGGAATGGGTCTGATATAATGAGATACTGAAGTAAAGCAGAGGAGAAGGAAGGAAAAGAAGGAGGCAGTGAGATATCACTACTGAAGAAGAGGATGTGTAGTAAAAGAATATCATAGAACTGGCAGCCATCGCGTTGTTGAAATCCATTTTGTGGAGTAAAGTCAACATATTACTTAGATAACTGCCTCTGCTTTAAGAAGTTGGAGTGCCAGAATGTCTTGTTAAATCACCTCCTTCGGGCAATGAGTGAATCTTTGGCCTTGGTGTGCCTTCCCTGATATGAGGGAGATTCTGAGGATTTTGGGATATTTGGCTTTGACGTTTCTTGCCTGAGGGGGAACCTCTGAATTCACTCAGGATTTCACTTTTGATGAAATGCGATGATTTAGGGATGTGCTGAAACCTCCAAGCCGTCCCGCCATTTCTCCCCTTAGCTTTTCTTGAAATTCTTCAGGTGCTCCACCTGAGGAGGAGCTTCCAAATTCTTTAAATTTCACTTTGCATGAAGACTGGTGAAACACTTGCAATGTACTGAACTCTCTGAGCAACCCCTTGTTTCCCTTGAAATGTCTGCACTGAGTTTCACATTGGACACATTTTCGGTGGCAACTCCAGTTGTATGCGAGGAAAACAACAACAACATCAGCAATCTTCACCTCTGTAGCTGGCATAACAGCACAATTATTTAGATCATCGGTAGGCTGAGTTGTTGATGTTTCAGCCATTGATGAGAGCATCACTAAGAAAGGAACAGGGGGAAATGCATAATACAGGGTTGTTGTTTTTAACAGGACAGCCAAAATATATTATCCTGATAAAAATACCTAAGGATTATCTGTATTTAGGAGGCACCCAGAAATATTGGGTTTCTAGATTTTATTTCACCTGATATGATTGTAGCATGTGATGATAGATAGATATAGATAGATAGATAGATAGATAGATAGATAGATAGAGATAGGGGATTTTTTTAGGAACTGTATGTTTGCTCCCAAATAATGGGAATCCAGGTTCACAATTCTGTTGCAACAACTATCATGTTTCGGCCGTTACTATTTTGTAGAGAGTACATATTTCAAATTTCAGACCAAAGACTTTGGGCAGAATCCAACACTGCTCTTGAGCTAGTGGGACTCACCACTAGCTCAAAGGAAAGCTAGTGGATCTTTAAGCAAATGGAATTGATTGGAAATGCTAGTCTCCAGAACAGGGCAGATCAGCAGAGATTGCAGAAGGGAGATCCACTGACCAGTCACATTCTGGAAAAGAGTTTTCCTACAAGTTTCGGGGTTGCTTTATGAAGTGCCGGCTTCCTGTAGTACTAGCAGTGGGTACCGCTGGTACAAAAGAAACAGCAGGGGTGCAGTGGCAGTATAGGATACCGCCCTTTGGGTCTCTATCCCTGCTCATTTCATATTAGCAATCTGAAAACAGTAGAGATAATTTCCATGAATTATGCAGATTGACAAATCAGTATGTCAATCAACAGTACAAGGAAGCAATATACATTTAAATGAGCTATCTAATTACAATGGAGAGAGAAAAAAGTTGTATAAATTACCATTCAGAGTCTCTTGCCAATAGCAAGTGTTGTGGAAAAACTGGATAAGAAGACCCCTTTAAAGATCATTTTATCGGCCTGGGCTGCTTCAGATTCTAATTGGGCAGTGATTCAATTTCCATGTTTATGAATGTCCTCCTTATTTCCTTATTGGTGGCCCACAATTACTTTTCAGCAATTGCTTGCTTGCTCTCTCCCTCCCTCCCTCTCTCTTTTTGCTTTTTTAAAGAACACTTTCCTGCAGTTACAAATCTGTTCCTTTTTCTTTGGGAAGAGAAAATAATTAACATTTCCTTCAGTCCCAACTTACAATTGTTTGATTCCCATGTACTCCACCCACAAATTCTGACATGTTGAGCACAGAACTATCGCTCCCTGATACAACTGAATGAAGATTAAACTAGTTTAAGTGACTAGAATGTAAGAACATAAGAGGATCCATTCTGAATTAGACCAAGGGACCATCTAGTCCAGCATTCTGTTCACACAGGGGCATACCAGTTGTTGACCAGAAACCCACAAGCACAGCATGGATGCAACAGCACCCTCCCACCCATATTCCCCAGCAACTGTGATACATAGGCTTAGGGCTTATCTACACCAAGCAGGATATTCCACTATGAAAGCGGTATAAAAAGGCAGGAGCCACGTTACTGCTTTATAGCGGTATTGAAGTGCACTGACCACTGTTGGGGCCCATTGACACATACCATATGCCACTTTCATAGTGCTATATCCTGCTTGGTGTGGTTCCTGCCTTTTATATACCGCTTTCATAGTGGAATATCCTGCTGGGTGTAGATGAGCCCTTACTGCCTCTACTACTGGAGGTAGCACCAGGACTAGTTGCCTTTGATCACCTTCTCCTCCAGGAATCTAACCCCCTTTTAAAGCCAATCATTATATCTTGTGGTAGCAAATTCCATGGGTTATCTATGTGCTGTGCAAAGAAGTACTTCATTTTATTTGTCCTGAATCTCCCACTTACCACAGTCTAAGATATATGTGTATTTCCCATTTTTATTCAAGTTTTGTCTTGATAAACTCATCAGCATCCTCATCCTTATTCATGATTTTTTCTTTGCTTTTTTTCCAATATACTCTTTAGCTTTGCAGGTCAGTAAAAAAAAAGATTTATATGAAGCTTCTGATGGAATTAATACTCTTTTTAAAAGTGAATTTGTCCAGTGAAATATAGCCACTATAACTCAAAGTTCCATGTTTTCTTTAAAGCATTCCCACAGCTCTGCAGGAGGAGGAATTTCTGTTTACTTTGATGTTGGATATCTCTCTGCTACTGTCAAAAGATGCAAAAGGGAATTAAGGTCCTGCAGCTTTTAATAATTGTGCAGAAGAATTCTGCTATCATTTCTCACCCCTAAGAGAAAAGTGATTTGCGCCAGAATTCACTCATTTGAATTGTTATTAAAGATACAGAACCTCTTTTGCATCTGTTCATGAGGTCATCCCTCCTTTGTGTCTGCTCTTCCTAACTCTGTAACAAGTTTGTGTGGCAGGTCCAGGCCTGATTGAAAGTGCTGGTATTTTCAAAGCCCTAAATGGTTTGAGGCCAGGTTATCTGAAGGAACGCCTCCTCTCATATGTACCTGCCAGGACCCTTCTCCAGGAGCCCCTGCCAAAGGAAGTGAGGCAGGTGGCTACCAGGAGGAGGGCCTTCTCTGCTGTGGCACCCCAGCTGTAGAATGAGCTCCCTAGAGAGGTTCTCCTGGCACCTACTTTATACTCTTTTTGACGCCAGGTGAAGACCTTCTTATTCTCCTAGTATTTTAACAGTTTATTATCTTAGTCTTTTAACCTTGCTGTTTTAAATCTGTAAATTGGTATTTTAAATCTATATAAATCTCTCTATTGCTGTTCGGTTTTACCCTGGTTGTGCTTTTATATATCATATTTTTATTGTGCTATTATACTGTTGTTTGTTTTATACTTTGATTTGTGTCTGATGGTTTTAAGTTTTGTGAACCTCCCAGAGAACTTCGGCTATTGGGTGGTATAGAAATGCAATAAATAAATGAAATGTTGAAAATAAAGATATTAAAAACTCTAATGTCTTGGACACTACAATTAATGCAGTTCCATTAGCAGAGATGCCCAGAGCAGCAGCATGTTTGATTTTATTGGATGAGTTGCTATTATTGAGGCCCAGGTATGCTGGCCAAGTCTGGTCAACCACCTGTGTACTTGACCCTTGCACTTAATGGCCTGTTACATCTAATAGGGAAGGGATACCTGGGTGGGTCCAGCGGGTTGTAAATTCCTCTTTGAGAGAGGGGGTGGTACCGGCCTTTTTAAAGATGCCAGTAATTAGGCAACTCCTGAAAAAGCATAACCTGGACTGAGATGATGCTAACAACTATGGGCCAGCAGCCAACATCCCCTTCCTGGACAAAGTGCTCGAGCGGGTGGTTGCTGGTCAACTCCAGGCACTCTTGAATGAGATTGATTTCTAGACCCATTTCACTCAGATTTCAGGCTTGGTTTTGGCATGGAAACTTCCTTGGTCACACTATGGGATGCCCTTTGCTGGGAGAGGCGCAAGGGGATGAGTCCCTGTTGATTCTCTTGGACTTCTCAGTGGCTTTTGATACTATTGACCAAGGTAAACTTCTAGATAGGTTGTCTGAGATAGGAGTTGGAGGCACTGCATTGTAGTGGTCTCAGTACTACTTGGATGGCCGATTCCAGTAGGTGGTGCTGGGGGATTTTTATTCTGTGCCTTGGCAGCTTTTCTATGGGGTTCTAAAGGGCTCTATTTTATCCCCTATGCTGTTCAACATCTACATGGAATTGCTGGAGGAGGTTATCTACAGGTGTGGGTTGAGGTGTCATCAATATGGAGATCATAGAATCATAGAAAAGTAGAGTTGGAAGGGGCCTATAAGGCCATCGAGCTCAATGCAGAAAACCACCCTAAAGCATACTTGAAAGATGACACCCATCTCTCTCTCTCTCTCTCTCTCTCTCTCTCTCTCTCTCTCATCAAATCCAGGTAAGGCTGTGGCCATTCTGAAGTTATGCCTGGGAACAGAAATGGACTAGATGATGGCCAGTTAACTGAGATTAAATCCTGACATTATGGAAGTGTTGTTAGTGGGTGGTTTGTCTGCCTGACTAAATCATGTTCAACCTATTCTGAAGGGGCTTCACTTCACCTAAAGGATCGGGTTCATAGTTTGGGGGTTCTCTTGGATCCAACATTGTTTGGGGGAAAGATTGCAATTTAAAATTCTGGCCATTATATTCTAACTCAAATTCCATTTTAGAAGCGGGCAAGCAGCCTTGTGCTCAACACGAAAAGCATTTATTCAAGTACTAAAGATCAACCCCTGAAAAGCCTTGAGAAGGATCTCAGGGTGCTCAGATTAATGCTTGTAATGTAAGGATGACCCTGTTCAGACAACATGCTAAGCCATGGTGATTAAGCATTTTGAGTTAAACATTATGGCTTAGCATGTAGTGTGAACCATGAATTAGCATATTGTGTATGCTAATTCCTAACCATGATGGCTTCATAACCAAGGTTTAAACATGCTCACTAACCATTTGCTGCAAAAGGGTTAGTGGCCTAACCATGGTTTAGTGCGTCGTCTGAACAGGCCCTATGTGTGAGTAATCCACACCATTGAGTTTTCCTGAGGGAATTCCTAAATCCAAACCCCCTAGAAATGGATGTGGAGTCAGACACACTTTGTGTTCAGAAACCTGTACATTTCCAGACTTGTGACGTGCTCCATGGAAGAAGGAAAAATGCATCCAATCAAAAGTGCATAAAGAAAAATGTGTACATTTCCAAAATGCATGCAAATATGATTTAGTCAGTCATCAGATGCATACAAAATTGTGTACAATTTGAAAAAAAAATGCAAACAAAAAAGTACACTTTTTTTAGTGAAACAATTCCTACAATCCCCCCCCCCTAAAAACACACACATCTGCATGGAACTCACACAGGATGGACTTGAGATGGGTGGGGGGAAGAGACCTCTGCAGAATCAGACTAGACTGATCCACCCATTTCTGCAAATAGACCAACCCTGCTCTGGTTGCTATCCTTCCCCAAGTCTAACCCCAACACCATGCTTCATCTTTGGGAAAGGGGATGAGGGAACTTCATCAAAAGCCAGAGTGTCTCACCAAGCCACAGGTCGCACATCATTTTCCACCAGGAAATTATGGGTTCTTAATTCATCTCATTGCTCCCTGGAAGAGAAAAGGACGCTGTGGCCCTTTTTACACCTCCCAGCCTTCTGGGATTGAAGGCAGAAGATCTCGCAATAATCTGCTCGTAAGATCCTCCCCCTGGATCCATATGCGCACGTGACAGACAGGGAGGAAGGAGGGATGTCGCACCTGCCATTTGAAAAAAAAAAGTAGGGGAGATGAGCGCAATTGCGCTCCAAACAAAAATGTAAGTTAAAAAAACCCTGCTCCTCCC
Organism: Elgaria multicarinata webbii; assembly: GCF_023053635.1. Classification (NCBI taxonomy): domain Eukaryota; kingdom Metazoa; phylum Chordata; class Lepidosauria; order Squamata; family Anguidae; genus Elgaria; species Elgaria multicarinata. Next base: position 17,315,009 of record NC_086174.1, on the reverse strand, counting down.
ACCCCCAATGGGCACAGAGCACCCAAAGAGATCCGTGCCTCATGCCCATTTCTTACATCCTCTCGTTTACTCATAAGGAGGTAGGATGAAGAAGGGGCAGGTACCTACACCTCTCCAGCAGCCCCGGGATGGTCCTGGGACCACAGAAAAACCAGGAAATCCTTGGTTTCCATTTCCCATGAGTTTCCCTGGAGTCATTCCCACTTGACCCCAGGATCCCCTGTGGGCTCATCTACACCAAGCAGGATATTCCACTATGAAAGTGGTATGAAAGCGGTATATAAAAGGCAGGAGCCACACTACTGCTTTACAGTGGTGATGAAGTGCATCGACAACTGTTGAAGCCCATGACACATCTACATCAAGCAGGATATAGCACAATGAAAGTGGAATGAAAGCAGTATATGGTATGTGTCTTATGGGCCCCAACAGTTGTCAGTGCACTTCAATACTGCTATAAAGCAGTCGTGTGGCTCCTGCCTTTTATATACCACTTTCCTACCACTTTCATTGTGGAATATCTGCTTGGTGTAGATGAGCCCTGTGTGTCATTTGGATACAAAGGGACGACCCTGGGGTGACCCTGGGGAAAAACGACAGCGTAGAAAGGGCCTGTGTCTCTTTTGGCACCAGATGGGCTTGCTTGGAGTTCTCTGCTAACTGCTATCCCATTTGCCTTCCTCAAGGTGAACAACTTCTTCTTCTTCTTCTTCTTCTTCTTCTTCTTCTTCTTCTTCTTCTTCTAACAATGGGGGTGGGGGAAACAAGCTATCAGTCTGTAGGAGGTTTTTTTATTATTATTTTTAAAATGCAGAATCTATTTGTCGGCCTGCACGAGGTGGGCTATGTCCACCCGAATTCTGCACACAAAACCTCTCCTCACAGTAATCTGAGAAGGAGCTACTTCATTTTCCAACCTAGTCTTGCTGCGTTTTATGAGGAAGAAAGCTTTCCCATTACGTGTTGTGTTGCTATTTCTCCTATTCCCTTGGCCCTTGATAAGAAGAGTTGAGTTTGCATACCCAGTTGTTCCATTTTTGTTCATTATTTCATTTTATTTAATTGCTACTGTGCTGTGTGGGGTATATATTCCTTACAATCAGAAAAAAAACTACACGTAACATGGGAGAGCAGATTGCATGAACCCCTCTGAAGGGAATTAATGGCAACGTTGCTGGCAGGAAGGAAATTCACCAGTCTTCAGATCTGGTTCTACAGAGTGGAACACATCCCTTTCTTTCTTTCTTTTTCCCAGCTCTGAAACCAGACTCAGAACAGCAGTGGCCAACAGCTGAATTTGCTGCTTGTACCATTCCAACCTCCCAACCTACTTTTAACAATGTTCTCTTGTACGCTTTTAGCAGGCAAAATAGTAAGATCAAAAACACAGCTTCTGAATAATACTGAAAGCCTAAAAATGCCCATTTCCACCAACCAAGCATCTAACCCGATTTGCTGCATTTCAAAGCTTTTTATTTACCCGGCATGGGAAAAACAGAGCAGGCGACTTTTATTCTGGCTCAATCCATTCTGTAAATCCTATAAGGATAACACATGGATAATGTATTAGTCAATTTGATCATCAAACGAGATTTTGCAGTATCCACGGGAGAATAGATGGCAGTCTCTTATGCGCCCAGTGCATTACCGAAAGCTGGAGATATCAAGGAGACGAATGTTCTTTATTAAATTTCTGCCTCTCTCAGAGATGTGAGCTGAGAAATGTGTTGCCTGTGTTGCCTGTGAACATCAGTGTTTGATCTTCCATCCACTTAGTTCCCCCTACCATTTTCCGATAAGATAATAAGGGGGGGGGAACCCTCGTTGGGTGGCCCGAGAAATGGGGAAACTCTTGCCAGCAAAATGCTGCAGCAGCAGGTGGCTTTGCAGCACATCCAGTTAACTGTAGTGTGCAACATCTGCACAACATCAAAGAAAATGAAATGGGCAGGGGAGACGTATACACAGAAAAGACCAGATAAAGGAAATAGAATAAATAAAGGATCTTGGAATAAGACTAGAAGAGGGAAGAAGCACAGAAAGTAGTCTTGCTATTTACTGTGTAATCTGTACAGCACCATGTACATTGATGGTGCTATATAAATAAATAATAATAATAATAAAAAATAATAATAGTAAAAAGAAAAGAAGAAAGTACAGCTAATGGAAGGGCTTCTAACGTCCAAAGTATTCTTCTAAATTGTAGCAATATTGAACAGGTTATTGGCTATTCCCCCCCCCCCCCGGTAAGAAGCCTACCAAGGGTGCTCAAAAGCTTTTAGGTGGGAGAAAGGTAGTTTGTGGCAGGGGCGGGCAGAAGGTAGATTGAGATCTTATGGGAGATCTCTGGTTCATTTGCAGAAGATCAGCAGGGTTTCTGATCCTAATAGTTTAACAATTTGGTGTCACTAATATCTAGATGTGTTAGATGTTAGATTGCCTTTAAAAATGGTGCTGAAACTTCAACACTGCCGAAAATTTCGACCGTTCCATTTTCAACATTTCATGGGAGGTGGGGAAGAAATGAAAATTCTGGCAGAAGTGGCTGGGAGAGGTGGAAAAAAATCTCCTTGTGGAGGGGGACAGGGTGTCCCCATAGCCAGTTGTTGAGGGGTCTTCTTTCTTTCTTCGTTTTTATTTTTCTTAAAACATGCCCGGCATTTTCAGGAGCCCAGGAGTGCTTACTGGAGAGGAAGAGGTCACATGGTCTCCCATAGCCATTCACTAAGAACTGCTGGACTCCTCCAAATAGTTGAGGAAGGGTTTTGAAAAACAAACAAACCTAAAAAAAATAGGATGAAAGATCCTCAGTAATCGGCTGCAAGTAAATAAAAATTATGTGGAAACCCTGTCCCCCTCCCCAAGGAGAGAATTCTCTGAATTTTCCCAACTCCCTGCAAAAGAGGCAAAAAAAAAAAAAGCCTCTTTCACAGGAAGAAAGTTCCCCAAAATAGGGGGCAGGTTTTAGCTCAGCACTAATTCAAACTGCTACTTGGCTTGAGTACAAGCTACTTTGAGGACTGTCTCCTCCCATATACACCTGCCCAGACACGAAGATCAGCTTCAGAAGTCCTCCTCCAGAAGCCCCTGTCAAAGGAAGTGAGGTGAGTAGCTTCTAGGAACAGGGCCTTTTCTGCTGTGGCACCCCCATTTGTGGATTGAGCTTCCCAGAGGGCTTCAGCTGGTGCCCATTTCGGCGCCAGGTGAAGGTCTTGTTATTCTCCCAGGCCTTTTGTTTTCCCCCCAGTTTGTTTTAATCTGGAATTGCATTTTAACTTTTTCGCTGCTAACTTGTGTTTGATTATTATATTTTTATATTGTAGTTTAAACGTTTTATTTTGTATTTCATAATCTGTATTTTATGGTTTTAATTGTTGTGAACTGCTCAGAGAGCTTTGGCTATTAGGGGGCTAAAAATGTAAGAAAGAAAGAAGAACAGCATCTGAGATCGTTTAGCTAAGGAGGCTAAGGGGAGACATGATAAGGGTGTACAAAAGTATACATGTATTTTTCTCCCTCTCCCGTAATACTAGAACCCAATGGGGTCATCTCATAAAGCTGATTGGTGGGAGATTCAGGACAGAGAAGAAAAGCTTTTCCACACAGCATATAGTTAAACTATGGAATTCACTACCACAACGTGTCGTGATGGCCACCAATCTGGATGGCTTTAAAACGGGATTGGGGAAATTCCTGGAGGAGAAGGCTATCAATGGCTACTAGTCCTGATGGCTATGCGCTACCTCCAGTAGCAGAAGCAGTAAGCTCATATACACCATTTGCCGGGGGAACATGGGCAGGAAGGTGCTGTTGCACAGTGTCCTGCTTGCAGGTCCTTGCTTGACAGATGGTTGGCCACTGTGGGAACAGAGTGCCAGACATTCTTCACACTACGCATAATTTTGTACACCTCCAGGTCTCCCCTTGACTTCCTTTCCCCCAAGTTAAACAATCCCAGATGTCGTACTTGAGGCTACAGTTAGAGGGTTCACATTTTGAAAATATCCTCTATATCTTGCTGGAAAAAGCAAACTGCCAGAGCTGCCAAAGGGTGATCTATAACCTCTCTCTCTTTTCTGTGCAGAAAAAAAGAAGCGTGTCCCACCTCTAATTTGAAGTGGTGCAGCCCATTCTATCACAACCTTTGCCTGCACAAGTAAGACCTAGGCTTCATAACACAATCATCATCATAGGCAAACACCAGCGGAGGGTTGATATGATAGGGCAAAGGAGCCCCTCTGCCGGTGGAGAAGAGCTGCATTGACGCAGTGGCCTTCACAACCAGCAGCCCCATAGTGTACCCTTAGAACACACCTTGGGCATAGGAAACCATCAGTGGTATTTCCGCCCAAAGTAGAGGCCAAGGGAGGTCATCCAGGATTGTGTTTCGGTGGATTGTGGGAGGCCTTGAATCTTCCGTTTCCAAAGTCCCACTGCATGCCTGAGAGGCTCCAGAAACAAGCCTAGTATTGATCCTAGCCAAGAATTTATCCAACCTCCTTTTAAAGCCATCCAAATTGGTGGCCATCACTACATGTTGTGGTAGTGGATTCCATAATTTAACACACAGGGCATAGTTAAATTCACTACGACAAGATGTAGTGATGGCCACCAATTTAGATGGCTTTAAAAGAGGGTTGGGTAAATTCCTGGAGAAGAAGGCTATCAATGGCTACTAGCCCTGATGGTTGATTGTGTGCTGTCTCCAGTATCTGAGGCAGTAAGCCTGTGTGCACCAGTTGTTGGGGAACATGGGTGGGATGGTGCTGTTGCACCATGTCCTGCTTTGTTGGTCCCTAGTTGACAGCTTCCTGGCCACTGTGTGAACGTAGTGCTGAACTAGATGGATAATTGGTCTGATCCAGCATGGCAGTTCTTATGTTCTTAGTAACCACACCAGCTGGAGCGACTATAATTAATTCCTCCCCATTAGTTTAAATAGGGTGGCCATATGGAAAAGAGAAGTGTGCTCCCATATCTTTAACAGTTTTATCGAAAAGGGAATTTCAGCAGGTGTCATTTGTAGGCATGCAGCACCTGGTGAAATCCCCTCTTCATTGCAACAGTAAAAGCTGTAGGAGCCCTGCCCTCCTGAGCAGATACAAAAAAGGGCAGGGCTCCTGCAGCTTTAACTGTTGTGATGAAAAGGGAGTTTCACCAAGTGCTGTATACGTACAAATGACACCTGTTGAAATTCCCATTTCTATTCAACTGTTGAAGATACAGGAACCCTGTCCTCCTTTTCATATGGTCACCCTAGTTTAAATGGTTGGTGGAAGTTCAAAATACTGTTTATGGTCTTCCTCCCATCTTTTGTTGAGTTTTAAAACTTTCTCCATCCTATATATATATATATATATATTATATATATATATATATATATATATATATATATATATATATATATATGACCATCAGAGCCTGCTTCAGTTGGACCTCCCCCCTCTCATCATAGGGCTAACTGTCATCTTGACCCTGTGGGGAAGAAGAAGGAGCTGTTGGTCTGCCCCTCCACTGGGAGATGAGAGGAGGGAGCTGGGCCTTCCCACCATCCTGAACTGTCTTCTTAATTGCTTTTTCTTTTCTCCCTCTTCCCTCCCCATCTCCTTTTCCTTGTGTGTCATGTCTTTTCCAGAATGTAAGCCTGAGGGCAGGGACTGTCTTCTTTACTGATCAATTGTAAGCCGCTCCAGGAGCCTTTTTGGCTGAGGTACAGGATAAAAAATACTCTAAATAAATAAATAATAAATAATAGCCATTAAGGAGATAAAAACAAAACAAAAAACGTACAGCACCAATGATGTGACCAGGTGGGAACTAGGAGACCACTCCTTTAGCTTTAAATAGGCTGTGAAACTGGGTTCCAACACTCTTGTGGTTTCTTTCACCTGCTCTGCACCTGTTAATATCTCTAGAACGTCCATTCTTATTTGAGAGCTTCTATTCCTTCTCAGTGTACCCTGTGTCAATGTATCTTTTTTTCTCAGTCGGAAAAGAAATCCTGCTACCGAGATGTGGTGGAATCCAATTCCACTTTCAAAACGTGAAGTCTCATCCGCTGAAGCACAAGTCACCAATTACACATAAACATATGCATGCATTTTTGTGTGGGATAATAATAATAATAATAATAATAATAATAATAATAATAATAATAATACACAATCCAATGTGGAATCAGGTAGAATGGACTTAACATCGGAATACCTGAATGAATTTGACGATGTCAGCCATCCCAGCCAGTCACTGAACTAGCGCACAGGATTTGTGATGATAAAATGGGATAACCCCACGTACACGGTCATGAACTACTTGAAATAAAAGTGTGATAAAAAATACTGATACCGGAAGAAAGATAGAGAGTGAATCTCTCTGTTGCAACCTAGCAATTATTCTTGCAAGAAGCCACCACTGTATTCACCGAGGAACATATTATACTGCGGAACCCATCTCTAAATTAAATCATCTGGTTTAGTAAAATCAAGGCGACGGGGAAATGATTTAGGGTTCCGCATGACGATATTTTAGCAGTGACATTTTCAGTCTGACATGGCAGCATTTCGCGTGTAGACACGACCATGTTCTAATCTAAGCAAAAAGTGAAAGATCAGAGTTTGACATTTATGTGCCAGCCATTTATCACTTTAAAATAACACAGAAGCTGAAAAGTTGGATTGTCGTATAGAAAATAGACCCTCGGCTTCATGGCAGTCATATGCGTTGCCCCGAGAGCCTTAACGTGCATCATTAATTCATTTGTAACTAAGAGCATGCAGGCACTCCCATTACACCCATGGAATTGAGTGCCAGTGCAGTACCACACCTTCATGTGCTACTGAGCTACTGGGAAAAGCCCTGAGACATGTAGGAGCTGCCTGCACAGATGCATTCATGCTGGATTGGCGAGGAGCAGAGGTACGGGCAGTTCTAACATGGCCCAGCGCTTCTCATGTTCCACTGGTGCAATGTTGCAATGGTCCTGTAGCTCCCATGCACCACTGGCACAACATGACTACCACTGCTAGAAGCAACTTGATGGTGGCATTGTCAGGAAATTTCCCCATATCCAGTAGGGAAGAAATGAGTCTAGACTGGTCCAGATTCAGGGGCTTGATTAGAACTCCGCGTGCAAGATAGAAGCCCACCTCCAGCCCGATGCTGAAGACTGAACTCTGTGCCCAACATCCACATCAGCATACTTTTATACTCATTTAAGCTGCTCTGATGAAATCATACTTTCCCCTCCTCCCTCCCGTGACTGATCACAAGTCCCATATATGTTCCATAAACAGAAAACCATTCTTACATAAACAATGCCATATTTTGGCAGCCTACAAAATGTGGCATTCTGTTCTTTGATAAGGCCCCTCCCAAGGACCTTTCGGAAGGTCCTGAGTATACCCTGACCCTTCTAAAATGCTCAGTCAGGGGACTTAAGTGATAAACAATGAAGCGATGCGCCTTCATGTCTGTCTTGGTTCCTAAACACAAAGCATGGCAGACGAGGAGCAAAGAGCAAAGCCTTGAGCAGCCAGCCAAAAGGCGTTCTGTGTTTCTAAATTCAAAAGCAAGTTGGGGAGGGAGGGAAGAGATCAGAGTATTCCTGGGTGCTTGGGCACTTTTCCACAACAGACAAGGGGTTTTAATGGGGTAGTTTCAGATTTCCCTATCAGCACACACTGACCAAACATAAAGAGAAGGATAACCAATGAAAAGGAAAATATGTAATGCCTTTTCCTGTCCGCCAAAAGTGCCTATTAAAAACAGATCTGATAATGGAAACATGGATCAAAAGAAAGTAGCAGAGTGGATGCAAAAGAATTTTGGCTCTTAGTGGAGGTTTGTTGAGGCACGGCTAAAATGAGCAAGAGGAAGTGGAAGAATAGGTAGAAATACTAGGCAGGGGATTAGATCCCAGAATTTGTCATGCTTAGAGTAGAGTGGGCAAAATGCATTCATTCCTCCCCCCCTTTTTTTTATTGTGAATGCAAAATGCATTCATGAAAATCTTTTGTGCACATTCCATTGACACGTGGAAACCATGCAAGAGAATACTTCTATACTTGCAGAATATTGTGCAGAAAGGTTGTGCCCCAAATATTTGGGGACTCTGATATGCCAGTTAAGTATTTCCACGGAAAGATTACACACAACGGGCCCATTCAGAAGACACCTTAAACCACGGCTTTGACCATGGTGAATAAGGCTTTTTGCTTTATTCTCCATGGTTAAAGCCATGGTTTAAGGCGTCTTCTGAACACAGCCCAGCTTTTTGGCTTAACCACCATGGTTAAAGCAATGGTTTAAGGTGTCTTCTGAATGTGGCCAATATGTTAAGAATGGGGATAAGAAAGAAACTTCAAGTTCATAACCCCAGTGCAGGAAGAATATTTGTAATGTATTTTATCCCGTTGGCTCATATATTACCTGCTTTGAAGTATTTCCATGCACCCGCTTGTGTGTTGTTAATGACTGTGCTCATTCTGGAACCTCTTTGCTCCATTTTGCTGCTACTTCCTTTCGCTCCATCTCTATGCCTGTCCACTGCTTAGCCATGTTGCAAGTGGCCTAACTTTCTGACTTCCTCGAACTGCCTCCTGGGCATCCCTACTCCAATTGAATCCAGCTTCTCTCTCGCTTCCTGAGTACATTGTTGATGTAAGCAGCTTACAGAAAGCGAGGACAAGGGGAAGGATCATTGCTGGGGATGCTTGCAAATGTTCTCACTGTATCCAGACCAAAATTCTGACATTCAGTGCTGAAATGACCACTCTGTTGACCAATCTGTGGTCAACTTCCCAAGGCCAAAACAACTCTGGTGGCATTCATTGGTAAGGCTGGGTGAACTCACCCATGCCAGGCTCGGGGGATGCTCGCCACATGAGCCTCTTCTGAGGCTCAGCTTGGCCTGGAAAGTGCTTGTCAGCCGCCCACCAACACACCAAAATTTCACACTTCCTACATCAATGGTGGCCGCCATTGAAGCGACATGAGAAGAGCCTCCATCGATTGCCCATTCTCCCCCCTCCCATGCCAAAGGCAGCTTTAAAGGCCTCGTTGATGTAAGGGTAAAGGCGTGAATGATTTACACCTTTACCCTTGCATCAATGGAGCCTTTAAGGTCACTACTGACACAGGAAGGGGGAAGTGTGCAAGTTTGGCAGGTGACTGGGTGGCTGCTGAGCACGCCTTGGGAGCGCTTGGATGGGAGTCCGTGCACATGTTGGGAACACCCAATTGGGTTCATGTGTGTGGGGGGGAGTCCGCAGATTTCCTGGTCCCTATCGAGCACTCGCGGCATCCCTATTGACAACATATTTGTTTGCCCCTCAGGAATGTTTGAGTGATACCTGGTCGCTGGAGCTATTGATCACTCAGTATTCCATTACTCATGTAATAGTGTAAATACTTAAATTTCCCCAACTCAGGTGCAATCTTGTCACACAGAGGAGGGCCACAATTTCTTCTCGATCATGCCAAAGCGCAGGACACAGATTAATGGGCTCAAGTTACAGGAAGCCAGATTCTGGCTGGACATCAGGAAAAACTTCCTGACTGTTAGAGCAGTACGACAATGGAACCAGTTACCTAGGGAGGTTGTGGGCGCTCCCACACTAGAGGCATTCAAGAGGCAGCTGGACAGCCATCTGTCAGGGATGCACTAAGGTGGATTCCCGCATTGAGCGGGGGTTGGACTCGATGTCCTTATAGACCCCTTCCAACTGTACTATTCTATGATCTTTCCCAGCACCAGAGGTTGGAAAGTACAAGTGCCACTATCACTGCCTCCCCTCCCCTCCCCCACATCTGTCTCATCCTCCGCTGCCTGCCTACTAACCTAGTCAGTCTGCCACCCTCCCCGCCCCACTGTCTCCCTCCCTCCTCCACCCACCTGGTCTCTTTCCCTCCTAGTCCTCTCTCTCTCCTCAGCCCACCTACGTACTGCATTGCCGCCACTGCTTCTACAGGTGATTTCCAAGCACTCCTCTCCTACCACAATACCCGACTGTATGGACGAACCCCTAGATCCAGGCATTTGGATCTCTGAAGAGATGCTCTGGCCACTTTTCGGGCTGATCATCACTTCAGAGACCTTGGCTGCCTGCTGGCTCACTCTGAGAGGATCCCCAGAGCAGGTGGCAGTGGTGGCGGCAGCAGTGGCAATGGAAGGGGGTAAAGAAGGAGAAGTGGGAGACATGGCAGTGTGGTGGCGGCGGCAGTGACAGTGGCAGCAGCAAAGGGAGGGAGTGTAGCGATGGCAGAGGAAGGTCCTCCAGGTGGGATGAGGGGAGCGCGCAATTCTATTCCCATGGCAGGAAATTCGTAGCGGTGTCAAACCAATTTTCTTCCCCAAAATTCTACTCCATGAATTCTGTTCTCAAGCAGGCCACCAATATTCTTCGGATACTTAAAATGTTTTGCCACATATTCACTACAGATTGGATAGCTACATTTGACACAATTATATTCGATATCAGTATTGGATATCGAGCTTTTAAATGGAATGATGCTTAGTGCTTCATACCATTTTGTAGGTTAAATGCAATGGTATTTGATGCCATTTGACAATAAGCAGTTTTTGATATGCTTGGGGGAGAAATTTGTTCAGTTAACAATGTACAAATGCACATAAATTAGGACTTTCGAACCACTATGTGAGGTGAAACAGTCTTCAAAGTCTGCACTTCTCTGAATTTTGGAATGAAATTCTCTAATCAAAACATGTATATAAAATGCATATATTCAATAAAATAACATTAAAATCATTATATTAGGAAAACAGCTTGCAAAAATATGTATATTAGGCAGAAGTGCATATCAAATGCATGTATTAGGAGAAATGGGCACAACAAATGCTTATTTATTTATTTCATTTTTATACCGCCCAATAGCTGAAGCAATAGCTGGGCAGTTCGCTTATGCATTTTCAAAAATGTTCTGAACTTAAGACTGGAGAAATTTTCAAAGTTCGGGATGAATTGAATTTAAGCTTGTAAAACTGAGAAACCGAGAACTACTGAAATGGGCAGGTTCTTCCATCCCTAGTTTTTGATACCTGATAAAATGAAAACATTCAACAGAGGCCAGAAAATACTGAGGTAAAATGTAGTGATGTTGCAGGAGTCTGAGTCAGTTGCCAGGCCCCTGTCCACGGTTCACTCATTGTAAAAATGGCGGCTCAGGGTTTTCTGGAAATGTAATGTGATGTAAATGGAAGCCGTAAAGGGGTCATTTATGCAACATTACAGGCGTAAATATGCCTTTTACGCAACATTACATTCACGGAAAACCCTGAGCCGCCATTTTTAGGCAAAATGGTGGGTTGCTATGGGGACAGGTGGCCCCATGGCGCTCGCCGGGTATTCGCCAGGCACTCAGCAAGAATGAACGGAAGTGTGTCAGTGCATCCCTAGTAAAATGTCACGTTCAAAATTCAAATTCAAATTTAGGATTCAAGGCATTAAATTCAACCCTTTAAATAGATACATGTATTTTTTCGAGGGTGTGTGTGAATTCAGCTCGAGCTTATAGTGGTTCATTTCTACCAAAACAAAGGAAGAGTCAACTGCACAAGATTCGGCAATCAAGGATTGGCAAAAGAGAGATCAGACCATTATGTGACAATCCACACATTCATTTGTTTGAAATTAAGGGATTCATATTACCTGTTTCAAAGTTTACGTCGGATCACATTGTTAATCAGATCCAACCCTCCTATTTTAGGGCAGAAACATCCCAAACGGTCATTGCTGAGTCACATGCCCACGGAAGCATTTAATGCACGTTTCCACTATTATTTACAAGGTCTGTGCAGGCATTTAGCTGCAGCACATCTACACCTAGAGTAGGGACAGGGGCGAGCACACACTCACCACCCACAAGTGCTGCCCTTTGGCTATCACACAGACGTTTGCACATTGAGTATAAAAGTCTGTCTAGCCATGTGTGCTTGCACATGTCCAATTCCCCACTTTAGCCCTATGCGTGTTGCAGGATAGTGCCCTATAAACACACTTATATGAGCCAGTCAGGCCTTAGCTAGACCTAAGGTTTATCCCTGGATCGTCCCAGGGTGATCCCTGTTCATGTACATGACACACAGGGGATCCAGGGATCAGGCAGGGGCGACCCCGGGATAAACCTTAGGTCTAGCTAAGGCCTCAGTTTCCATGTAGAGTTAGAATGCTCTTGGTGGCACATGTACCTAGGTCCCTGACATTCTAACTCTACACATGACTCATGCGGTGGACACTTGAACAAGGAGACATCATATCTGTTTCAGCTCTTAAACAACAAAGTACATATTATTTGTGTCACTCACAATTTCCTCCCCAACAGCTCTTTGCACATAGGAAGGAATGATGGTACATTCCATAGAGAATCTAAGATGTCACCTGAATCTACTGGCCCCAGAGAACTAATGCACTTTTCAGAAATAATCAAGGTTTCTTATTGAGTTTGTGGTGAACTGTTGTTTTCTATTATACCTAGGGTTAGTGTTATGTCTGCCTAGAGGCCATCTGCAGTGCAAGAGAAGTCCTTTTTATAAATACCAAAACATATGATTCTCCTCCTCTCCTGAACAGCCATGACCTAGATCCAGTTCTTGAGATTGGAAGCCATTTTGATTGGAATTGATTTTTGATTGGAATTTATTGATATTTAAAGTACCAATGTTTATATCCTTTGTGAATTGTTAAACATTCTTGTTTAAAATGTAATTAATGTGTTATATTTAAATTTGAAATACAAGAGCACTTGGGATTGAGAATTCCTGTCAAAAATATTTGGAATCATCATCATCTACTCCAATCAGCTACTCCCCCTTCCCTTTTAGTTTCAGAGTTGCGGTACCACATACAGAAAGTCCTATAATTGAGTTTGCCCACCACAAGAAGACATCTGGAAACCAGGCTTACAAACAGCTTTCTTGGATTTCTTTGTGAATAAAATGGGCTCACCTTTCAAGTGTTCCAAAAGCAAAAAGCCAGAGTGCTTTGAAAATGGTGTCTTTGGCAGTAACAAATACTCCACCTCAGTCAGGGCGTATTTGAACCGAAGCTGAACATGAGTCTGGTTGGAGCATGAAAAATCAAGGAACAGTCCAGCCAGAGTTAACCACTTCTATGTCCCTTTATCTTGAGTGGGAGAGTTAAGCATAAACTTAAAATCTTCCCAACTGCATTTGAGGGGAATTGGAAGTGCTTAGCTTTGACTCAGCTATTTGGTTAAATACTGGTGCATGTTAACTATTTACATCCCATAAGATCTGTAACATTTGACAACCTTCCCTACCCCCAGCCCCCAAAAGGAAAACTAGAATCTATTGTACTTACTATAGAAAGTTTGGGAGATCCACAGACTCAAAATAAAATCACAGTCCACACTCCTCTTTCAGAACATAGCATCTTAATCCAAATGATATCAGAAAGGTTAAAAAATTATCAATAGTTCACCCAGTAATCATGTGATGCAAGACACGTAGCAAAAACTGTTCAGTCTAAGAAACCTTATATGATAAATATGCAAAAGAAACCATCACACAGATATTACCTTGCAGGCCATAAAAATACCCTGGACTGAATGACTCCTTTTTATTATTATTATTACTAATCAACATGCATTTAGCAAAATGTATCAGGAGTAATCTTGGAGTGAACTCTTAGTTTGGGAGAATTACAAAAATGAAAGAATGACATGGACCTAACGTTGTAAGTGGTGACAACCTTTTTAAGTCTCAGATGCCTCCGTAGAAACTGATGTCTGCAGGGGTTGCTCCATTCTTTCTTTAAGATCCGAGTACACATCATGGATTTACCATGTTGTGAGTGAAGCTTCTCATGACATGAACCAGAAGTAGGTGGCCCTGTGTGCATGGGCCTGTCATTGTCCACTTGCACACTGGTGTCATGGGAAAAACTGAATATTGGTACATACTGAGGAACAGGGAAAGGATTTTGAAAGGTGATTCTAGATCTAGGAGTTCTCATCTGTGGACCCTTGGCTCGTCTAATATGCAGACATGTATACATTTTTGAGTAGTATACTACAATGAAGTAAACCTTAAGGGTGGTAGAGACCCCCTTGTTTTAAAGAAATACTTGAAATTAATACCTTTTGAGCAGATAGTTCTTTTTGTAAGGGACAATGATCACTTAAAGAGTAGCTTTCCCCCCCTTTTTCTTTTGTGACCATTGCTTATAACAAAGAGCCCATGCCTATCACGCCTGATATATTTGAAACGTACCAGGCATGATAGTAATTTGGAGTGTTTCTGCAAAACAGTAAAACATGTTTTGTTGTTTGAGGGTTGCCTGATGGTTGGTTGATCTGAAGATTGGTGCTGCTCTCTTTCTTTTTGGTAACACAGATATTCATTGGCACACATTTATCAGCCAAACATGTGCAGGGATCCCACGTTAAATTAAATTAAATCCCTCATTAAATTAACCAAGGTGTTGCAGCTGCAGCGCTTGTGCAAGCTTTAATCAACAGATCAATCTATAAAAGCTTTACGTTGCAAATCCTATGGTCCCTGGGAGGATATCACTGGAGGCATAGGATTGGTTTTTGATCTCCTGCTACAAGGGCAGAAACAGAGCTTCACCTTTGGAAGTGGAGAACCTGTCTTGCCAGCTTGTTTTGTGAGGCCAGGGGAAAGTCCTCAGATAGCGTTTCTCCAACGTCAGAATGTTGATGTTGGAAAGATCAAAAAGGAGGCTTTCTGGGTGTGGGTGTGTGGTGGTGGTGGGAATAAGGAGAAACTGTTGACTTGCAGGAAGGAAAAAGAGAAAAATGAAATGCCGGAAAGTTAAATTAAAAGGGAGAAAAAGCCTACCTGCCTCCGGTCTTCCAGCCTGCTGGCATGAGCTGACAGGTCATTGGAAGAGATGGTTGCTCCACAATTCCTCCCTCCTACTGCTTTATGGTCACAATTTGTGCAAATGGCCCTTTACGAAAAAGGCTGTGCTGCCATTTTTATGCAAAATGGCAGCTCAGCAAGGAAGCGGGGATTCCCACGCTTGCCAGACTCAATGCGTGCTGAGTTGGAGAAGTGCAAGGATCCACAGACTGGTGTCTGGGCGGCCGAGAAATCACCAGGCCTCAAGCCCCAGCCAGATGCCTGCAACATCCCTAGCTTTAAATGAAATCCAAGGACACTCAATGGATGACTGGAACTCCCTGAGAAATTTTCTTTAATCTTACTGAAATTCTTTAAGCTTCCCTTGAAATTCCTCTGTTTTGCCTAAGGAGGAATGTCACATTTCATTTTTAGGAGGAACCGAGTGTGGGGGTGGGGGCAGAATCAAGGCAATTCTGGAACCTGCAGAGGGTTGTGGGATGATTTCTTTTTGCACCCATGTAATTTCCTGCAACTTTTCAAATGCAAGTCATTTAACTATGCAAAAACAATACACGCCACACTTTAATCTAAAGTTTGTGACGATTGCATAATGGAGGAACAATAAGTTTAAAAATTTTGAATAGGCACTTACTGGAATTACAGTTAATCCTGATACAGTCTAGATGGGGAAGAATAGATGAGAAATGAAAATTTATCCTTCAAAGTAATCGCTGCAGACATCCAATAAAATCACATTCCACCCTTCCGGGGACAGACACATGCAAACATGGCCACTGTGTTCAGATTCTTTCCATATTGCCGTAGAACGCAGATACATGGTGATAAGACTTTATAAATAGAAGTGATAGTATAGGGTAAAAAAAAATATGGCCAATTTCAAACAAAGCTACATGGTGACAAATCTAAGTGGGGAAAAATGGTTGTCAGAACTGTCCCAGATGCTGGATTTAAGCTGGCTGCAACTTTGTCCCCCATATATGAAAGAACAGATAAAATCTTCTCCATTTTAATTCCAAAAAAAAAAGTGCTCCATCACAATGGGGAATAGTGCAAGCCAAACCTAAAATCACACATTCTGGACCACAGTTAATACCTCAAAGGAGGACATAAATTCAAAGCTTAAAATAGTTACTGTAATATCCAAAATACTTTAGATGGTCTTTCAACCTCTGGAATATCCTTAGCTCTATTTCAATCATTCCATAAAAAGCAGTAAAGTGGTTCCACCATCTCTCCCAGAAATGTTTCCTTCATTTGATTATGGTGAATCAAGTTTGCTTTTTGTCTTCTTTCCCTCTTATAAGAGATAGTAACTTTTATTTTCAACCTTTGTGGTAATTAAAGCTTCTCAGTAGAAGAGACAATGCTTTTCTTTCGTTGTACTTGTAAAACAAAGAGTTCCTTGCACTAGGTTTTGCATAGGCGAATTAAAAGATGATGCCCAAATGATCAGCATATTCATTTATTACTCTGAAAGGTATTTGAGGATATTCAGGTATATAGATAAATACTGTTTTATTTTTATTTTTATTTTTTTAAAAAAACAAACCTAGATTTTGTTTCCATGTAGCTGAGTTTGTCATGTGTCGTCAACCGCATCAGAAAAGTGGTTGCAAACAGCCAGGGAACATCAACGACATGCCTCTTTCTACAGAAAGCTTTCTCAAAAGAGCCCTCTTCTGGTGACTACCAGGCTGCCATTTTGTCAATTGAAATAATGCTTCAGCTTGCAGTACATCCAAATTTTCACTAGAGGGCTCTATTTGAAGCCAAAGAAGTTTCTCCTGTTTGATATGTATGAATTCCCTACTGCAAAATCTAATTAACATCATCAAAATTCAATGACCTAGCTTTCCTCAAAAATGGGTTTTGAATATATCAGTCTGTCCTACTACCCTTTGCAATTTAAAAGTGAAATCACCTCAGAGCTACTTTTTAAACATGCGGTACAAAAGGTCTTGAAAATAATCTCACAAAAGGACGTCGTTCCGGTAAACCTGCGTTACACTCCTCAATGAATAAAGCAGCGGTTGATCGTTTCTAAATGCTACAAAAAAAACCCTAAGAAAGCATGATGTTATTTCTGCAGAAGAGCTGACGTGGTTTGTGTTCGCATGGCTGTTTGCCGAGGGCCGCAGACTTTGGGCATTGAAGGGTTGTGTTATTTGTGACATACTCACAAAAAATATATCACTATGAAGTTTGTGGTTTAAAAAAAGAGAGAGAAAGAAAGAGGAAGAAGGGGGGGTGAATTTGACTGCGTAGAGTGCCAGACTGCTATATAGAGAAGACCAAAACGAACAAAAAATGTGGCTTGTTATTGTAGATTTTTAAAACAATATTCAATTTTCTACGTTTGCATTTGTACTCTGCATCCTAACCAGATATGCTAAAAGGGTATCTTGGTGGCCGCTTTGAGGAAAACCACTGTTCGCCCGAACAACATGCTCATGTTGGCAGTGTAATTTGGGACCCCACAAACTCACACAAGCTCTATTTGTATTAAAAAATAGAAATAAAAATGCGGCCCTGACTTTACACTGGTGAAGTGAGTTGAGCTATGTTTTTGGCCAGCTGCCAATGCATCATCGCAATGGACTCTCTGAGAAACCGATCCAATGTCACGCGGGAGCACACCCCACACAGGGGCATCAGCAGAGCTTCCCCACCATGGAAAGAAATATAGAGGCAAATGCGCATTGTTTGCCTTTGCACGCAAGCAGCTGCTGGATTGGGATCCATTTCTGTAAATCTGCAGCACGGAAAAGCTTGAGGCTAAAAGCCAACTTGCATGGAACAGAGGATAAAAGAAAAAACCCACTCCCCACCCCTGTTAATGCCACCGACGTGCTGGTCTTCTCTTTTTAGAACAGACTGCAGTTCAAAATTAATTGTGGTGGGTTATGGTGGAGTGTGCAAAGAGAAAAGAACATAAAATTAAAATAAACCAACGATGGACTTTTAAAACGTAGGTATAGTACACAAACATTTATATGCGCACAAATCATATATATATATATATATATATATATATATATATATATATATATGAGAATGAGAGAGAGAGAGTTTATTTTCAGTGGCAAACAGGCTGTTGGATAGATGTTTGCAGGCAAAGACCAAAAAAAGAAAACAGAAAGAAAAACAGAGGATGTTTGAGATGTTAATCTTAGGGTGGGAGTCGGGGAAGAATGTTACCTAGGTTGACTGTTAGCTTAACTCGTCCTGCATCCAGCTCTAAACGCAGTGTGTCAGCCGATTCCCTGGAAGTGGTGGCCATTAAAATGCCATAAGCTCGCTGAGACCTGAACCGCAATGACACGTCTTCTGCTTCTGTGTGCATCACCACTGGGAGTTGTATTTTCATAAACATGCTTCCATCATAGCTTAAAACAGTTGCCTCTGAAAAGGGACAAGAAGGAAAATTACAAGAGTGTTACAGGAAGACCGTCTTTCTGCCGGTTGAAGAGCGTAAAGTGGATGCCAAAGGCGATGTCAAAAATCTGTTAAGCAGGGGCTGCGAAACTTGTGAGTCTCACCAAGGTGGATGCAGCCCACCGTCTGTGGACAGTGGACCACCAGGGGCTTGATTAACCTCCTGAATTTTTGCTGCCTTCCTAAGATGGCGAAGGCAAGAAGCACACCAAGTACCTGGCAGGCCGTGTTACAAAGCTGGCAGGCCGTGCTCAGCTGGATGGCTTACCGGTCCTGCAGGCCTGTGTTACGCACTGCACAAAATACAACAACAAAAAAAGTATTCATACCATTTTGAAGAGCACAAGAATCCCTGTGGTAACACTACTATTCTCAGATGAAACACCAACATCTGGGCCCCCCTCTCCTATGAATTCTAACTTGAAAAATATTATCCTCCTATTCATAAAGGATCTCATAGTGGTTTACGAATGTATAAGTAGAATTCACTTGATCAGCAAATCTGACTGTTGTTTGCTGCGTTCATTTACAATGCAATTGCCCAACTTCCACTGCTTTAAAAGCTAAGATAGGGTTTGTTCTTTCGGTCAAAGGTTTATTACAGAAATATCATTGCCTTTCAAAGTATACCTCAGCAGCTGCAGCATGTGATGGTATACCGTGAGAAAGGATGCTTAAGGATTTTGTTCATTCTGCAATTTTAATAGAACTGACCTGATTCGTATGTCCTACACGAATACCCAGATTGGAAGACAATTATCCTGTGGGTTTTGGACTTCTCCAGCTCAAACAACACACCTAAATGTCTACCAAAATGTATATTACGCAGTAGCTCAAAATGCATACAAAAGTGGGCATGTCAGGGGGAAATGCATTAATTAATTCATATTTTAGGGTGAAATGCATAGAAACATGTGTAGCATGTGAAAAAACGGATTCCAAACAAATGCAAATTTTGAAATTTTTCAAAAATAAAATGCAAAACCAGGACAGAATATACTTGAAAATAAACCACTGTGAAACTGACATGGACTGGAAATAGTCCGGTTCATCTTGAAGGATCTACACTACTGCTTTATAATGATTTATAATGGTATTGACAGCTGTTGGGGCCCAGGAATCATTCCACATACTGTTTTCAAACCGCTTTCAAAATTTTATATCCTACTTGGTGTAGATCTGGACCCTATCCATGATCTGCATGATGCTTTTGTATTCCTGCACATCCATTTATATGCACGTCCATTAAAGACAGAATGTATGCAAAGAAATTTCTAGGAGACCGCGGGGAAGGCACCAAAATCAGGAGAAAGACAACTCTAGTGACTCAGGGCCTTGCTAGACCTACCTGAAAATCCGGCCGGGAGTCGGGGCGACGGTGCGCTACAGCTGGCGCGCACCATCGCCCTTTTCCAGACATCAGCACGTGACGGGGCAAGGGAAAGCCCCGTCGCGCACTGTGTTTGCCCCCTTAAAGGGCCATGTGTGCGGGAGTGCACTGTCGAAAAGGTAAGCACTTTTTTTAAAAAATTAAGGGTCCCTGCTCCCCCTGCCCCTGATTCCCCCCTCCTCAATGCCCTGTCCCCCGTCCTTCTTTCCCCCTCCCCGATGCCCTGTCCCCCGTCCTTCTTTCCCCCCCTCCCCGATGCCCGTGCCCATCCTTCTTTCCCCCCCCTCCTGCTGGGTCCAACCTTTCCACCGGCCCCTATCTACCCACCCCCATGATTCCCCCCTGGCCCGATGGGCACAGCGCTCCTATGAGCGCTGTGCCCAGTCCGTGGCTTCTCCCAGCTACTCACGAGTAAGCGAGCAGCTGGAAAAAGCCACGGACCCTGCTAGACCTTCCGCAGCCCTGGCCTCAGGCCTGGGCTGGGGAAAAACCAGGCCATAAGCGAATCTGCTTATGCCAATTTAAGGGAGGCTTTAGCCCAGCCTGACCCCGGAATCCCCTGTGCATCATCTGGATGCACAGGAGGGAGACCGGGCCTCACACCGGGCTAACGCCTGGTCTAGCAACGGCCTCACACTAACAAGGCATTCACAAAAGGCAAAATAGGGACAACACAGAGGCAGTGATTTAACAAGGTGATCTAAAAACGACAAAAACAGGGGTTGCCTCTGGTAAGTACAGACCAATTGGGGCATAATGTAAATTTTACAACTTACACCTCATGTTTCGGCCACACATACCCTGTACGCTCTTTGTGTTGAACCAGTAGGAATGAGATGCAGTAGCCCTGCACAACTTGTGACACACACACAAGCATAATCTGAATGAAGCAGCTACATACAGAGTGCAAAGCTAATCACGTTAAAACAGGAAAAAATGTCCTGCATCTCCCTGCATTCCCCAGTCAGCTATGCATAGCATTGCAACCATAATGGATTTCCAGTTGCTTGATAATCCACCTCTTCCCATTATTGCAGTTTCAAGTAGGCAGCAAAACCAGATTTACTGAGGCTGAACAGACTCATTGCGGGAACGGAAGGCGAAATAATGAGATGAGACGATTGGGTTTAAATAGAGCCACATTTTTTAAGTGAAGTGAAGGGAGATGGAGGCCTAAGCAGGCATCCTAGCTAGGCCACTGACAAGGCCAAGCTTGGGATCAGCTCAGTCATTCGTAAACTGATACGTGGCGCTTGTATGTCACCACCCATCCTGATTCCCCTTTTGGGGTAGGGAGGCCTTCTAATGTCAACGCCCCTCAAGTTGCGAAACTCTCAGAGGTAATCCTTATCCCGCCAGCTGGTGCCGCAGGACTGCCAGCTGAGGGCCTCAGGTGTTACCAATCACCACAACGGTGCCTCAGAATGCTCACCAACCCTATCCTTGCTCCCAAATGCCCACACGGCTGCCCCTGATAAATGTGACAAAATTGAACCAATTAGCCTATTTAATACTCCCCTGCTGTCTTACAGTGTGAAGTAGGCAAAAAAATCTAAGGGATTGGGAGCAAAAAATTCCTACTTGGCCCCCTGAGGGACAACCGGCAGACCCACACTGTCTACAGGGACGGAGGGAGGGAGGGAGGGAACCACAAAGCAAAGACAGTGGCTGGGAGGGGCACAGGCCCATAATAAAAGCCACCAACCCCTTCCAGCCTCTTGTGGCACTATGCGAGGCCACCAATTGCGAGCCTCCATGCTCTGTCTTGCTCGTCCATCCGTCCGTCCCACAACTGCATGTAATGGCTTTTGGTGTCTAGAGGGTTATACTTGGCTCCTTGGTTCACCCGTCGTGCAGGTGTGAAATGTAGGGTTATCCTGAAGCAACAGTGTTGGTTTTGGACCAAGGAAGTCTGGGTACAAATCCCTGCTCAGCCATTTACTCTAGCCACTACACCAGCTCTTATAACATCCATGGGGCAATATTGTTGATCTGCAATGTTGCTGGTGGTGCAATACCTGGATGGATACTGATGCTGAGACAACAACACGCCTTTTTGGTGTTTGGGTAGAGGAGTCCTTGAACTCAGTCCTGAACACCTGTCTGTCTGTCTGTCTGTCTGTCTGTCTATCTATCTATCTATCATTATTTCTAGGCCACTTTTAAGAATGGAACTCTCTCCTACATTTTGGATGCCATTAGAAGCTTCTACTCCCCCTCTCCCCATCCCACCATTCACTATTCCAAAGAGATTGGAAAGCTTAGCAGCAGTGGAGCAGAAGTTTGTGCTCCAAACAAGTGGAATAAATGTTTAATAATGTGCTGCTCATTAAGCAGAGTCGCACCCTCTAGGCCAGGGAATACTAGTTTTACTATCATTTCTGCACTGGGAATGAAATGCAACAGAGTAAAGGGGGGGATGTTTTTATTAAACAACACCAGAAGGCAATTGTCTCTGAGGAGCCTGGAAGGGAGGGCGGGGAGAGGCAAAAGCAATTACGGCAATAATTTTTGGGAAGAATAATCCCATGAAGCTGACTGGTGGGAGATTCAGGACAAATAAAAGGAAGGACTTCTTCACATGGCACGTAGTTAAATGATGGAATTCACTACCACAAGATGTGGGGATGGCCACCAATTTGGATGGCTTTAAAAAGGGGTTGGACAAATTCCTGGAGGAGAAGGCTCTCAATGGCTACTAGCTCTGATGGTTGTGTGCTACCTCCAGTATCTGAGGCAGTAAGCCTATATACACCAGGTGCTGGGGAACATGGGTGTGAGGGTGCTGTTGCACCATGTCCTGCTTTGTTGGTCCCTGGTCGACAGCTGATTGGCCACTGTGTGAACACAGTGCTGGGCTAGATGGATCCTTGGTCTGGTCCAGCATCTGGGCACTTCTTAGGTTCCAAATGATCATTCAGTGGATGACGTAAAATGGTGAAATGAATGACTAAAGTATGGATGACTTTTCACAAATCAACACCTGCAATCCTGAATATAGTTATGCTTCAGTGCTTGACTGCACAACTTGTGAGACCTGAGACTAAACAAAACTAATCAGCCGTTTAGGATGGCCCACAATGTGGTTGATAACCTCCTGGTTTTGTTGTCTCACATTGTAATGGCAGGTAGTTTTGTCAAGCACCTGGTGGACTCCTTACATCAGGGGCGAGCAACTTCAGAAATGTTTGCCCCGCTGACTCCCCCATCCATGGGTTGTATCTCCCCCTTCCCCCGCACTGCTCCACTGGAAAAAAAAAATACAAAATAAATTACTAAATGGCATCTGGAGTGGCTACAGGGTGCCAAAAGAATCAGCATTTCCTTGTTGGACCCTCTGCATTTGCTAAGTTGGTCCCTCTGGGTGCCCTGCAAAGCTGCGGAGTACTAAATGGTAGGCTTGTGCACTCCACCCTGGAATTATCTGGTAACCACAAAAAATCCGTGGAGCATTCGATCTTCCAGAGCAGAGATTGGCCACTTCCAAACCCATTGAATACTCTCAGAGCAGAGATGTCCCCATTTGGAGCTTCTAAAGTTTCCAGAATTAACCTGCTCTCTCTCTCGCTCGCTCTCTCCCCCCTCTCTCTCTGTGTATGTGTTTATCTCCATGTTTGGAAAACGCTGAGTGGGGTGAGTGGTAGCTTTCATATTGACTTCTGTGGCTAACCAATAGGAATAGCCACTGGGTAATTCCTCTCCAATCACAGTGTTCAGGGAAGTAGGAAACACTAATTGGTGGCTGCTGAAAGGGAGCGTGTTTCTGCTTGGACTCATAGGAGTCAATCATCCACATTTCCACAGTGTGAAAGTGCTGCTTGGATGGCTGGTGAGTGAGAAAGCTTCTACACCCAAGTAAGGCACAGGCAAGCTCTTTATTTCATGTGGGGTGGGGTGGGGAGCTCCATCCAATAAATCTGGAGGGCACCAGGTTGGAGAAGGCTGGAGTGGGGAATTTTTTTAAAAAAAAATCCTAAAAAAATCAAACATGAACCGATCTAATTCAAACTTGGTGGAGCTAAAGCCCACCTTAAGAGCTATCACCTTGCCATGTTTCATCTCTTAATCTATAAAAATCATGCAGATGTAAGCATTTTGTTAATTTCCATTTAAAAATCCCTAAAAACTCTAAGCCTGAACCGATTTGATTTAACCTTATGGAGGCTAAAGCTCTCCTTAAGAGCTATCACTGTGCCAAGTTTTCTCTCTTTGGACATTTCTACAACTGCCTTTTTCCCCGGGATCATTCCTGGATCGTTCCTGTGCATCCAAATGACATACAGGGAATCCCAGGAGCAGACAGGGATGATCCCTCCATTTGCTTGGAATAATCCTTAGGTGTAGAAAGGGCTTTTATCTTTAAAAATGAGGGAGCTGTAAGCATTTCTGTAAATACCAGTTACGCGAATACTGAACTGTTCTTCGAGGGTAATTCGACGAGGCGGAGGGGAGGGCCTCCGAAATCGAGGCAGAGAATCACTTCTACGGAGCTCCAGATTGGATTTCGAGGCACAGAAGACCCACTTTGCACATCCCTACTAAATGTGTCAAACAAGGGTCAAAACGGCTGTTTCAGAGGCCATGTTTTTTTAAAAAAAACAAAACAATGGGAAGCAGAAGGAGGAGCTGCCCAAAGTATTTTCCCCAAAGTATTTGAATCAGCTTTCTTGCAAGTTTAGAGACATGATAAATAGGATTATAAATACTTAACAAGTGGCATTCATTTTAAGAATTAGAAATCACAGGAGAACTTCCATGGATGTGCAGCCACTCTCCACATGTAGAAAGCAACACGAATAGCAAGGGAGTCCATGGAGCAAGTGAGGGTATCCCTGCTTACCTTCTTCACGTTTAAAGCTAACCCATGATGAGAATAAGTGAATAGGTCAACATTCCCTCACTATCTTAATAAGCATACACAGAGTGTAAACACACATTCACTGTAATGTGTGGATGTCGCCCTAGTGTGAGATAGGGTCCTTGCATGACTTTCCCCCCACAACACAGAAAGTAAGAACAAGGATTGGGGTCTATTTACTGCATTTTCTGCTTTCAGAAAACGTGGTGTGAGAGAATGACCCTTGTGCTACTTGCATCTGTGAATTCCATCCCCACCGCACCCAAATTCTCTGAGGGTCAAACTGTTACTTTAAAGATGCAGCCAGGGGTTATTGGTTTTGTTTTACTCAAAAGTAAGCTCATGGGACCTCATATAGATTGGGATCCTAGACTGTTGGGTAGAGGGCTTTAAACCTTTGTCCTGTGCTTGCAGCTTACGAGCTCCATCAGATGAGCGTTTTATTGCACGCTCGTTACTGGACACTCATGGATTTTCACAGGTCCCTTTCATGACATCGTCTGCCTCCCGCATGTCTCTGCCCCTTCTAGCCTTCTTCGCATCACAACACACACACACACACACACACACCCAGTAAGCCTGACTTATTTTTAAAGACGAAAGTTGTCACTAACTCCTGCTGTGTGCAGGAGAAGCAGCAGGATCAAAACAGCCCCTTGAATGGGCCATGTGCACTTCGTGTACTTCCTCTTTCAAAAGAGGAAGTAATGAGGGACAAATGTCCGGATGGAGAAGCGACGGTAAGCAAACATGATTTCCCCCCGTGATGCTGATGCTCTATAATACAACTGGATGCCTTTTTGGCAATGTAAATTGAAGGCACAGAGGGCCTGATCCAGCTCTACATTTAAGCTAGATGGGAGGGAAGGAGGTTGGGGCTAGGGATATTGCTAGTGCCTGAATGGGTCCGGGCATCTGAATCCGCCACCCAGACCCAGGTGAGCGCTACTGGGGGTGAGCCCAGACCCCGCTCAAGTACCTGCAAGGTCCCTATAGTGCTCAGCAGCTGCCTGCCTTCACACTGAAATTGTGCAATCCCCCTGTTGTGCCCATGGCATCCACGGAGTGGGGAGAGTGTGCAATATCAGCAGAAGGCAGGTGGCTGCTGAGTGCTTGCTGGGCCAGGTTGAGTCTCAGAAGAGGCTCAGTTGGCCCAATGAACAGGGGCAGATGGTGGCGGCGACAGGGCAAGCGCCTGATGAGGTGCATGTGGGTGAGTTCTCCCACCCCTACTTTGGGGTGCCATAGGTTGTCATATGGATGCTGCCCTGGTTTCCTTGCCTTCCTGGCCCTGAGAATGCCTCCTTTTCTCCTTCTCTGTACTCTGTACCAAAATACCCTATAACCCCCAGATATTGTCTCAGGGACATAGGATCGCTCCTTAAAAGAACAGGCACTACGGAGAGAAGCCCTTTGTAATTCAATTCTTCTAGAAACCTTAGGAGGTTTCAGAGTGAAACTGAGCATGCCTGACACAGCTTTCATAACTTTCATAACTTGAGTCAGAACAGGCTTCGAGATCGAATTCAGAGAACTTTGGGAAGCTGGAGTATTGCTGAGGGGCACCTCCCAACCTGTAGTGCAGGTCGGTATTATTGAAAAATATGGCGGGGAGGGGGTTGAAGACTGAGAGAACAGTGGCTTCCTTTGGATGCCCCAGTGAGTCCATGGCAGAGGTGGGATTTAAGCTAGAGACTTGGGGCTCATCTACACCAAGCAGGATATTCCACTCTGAAAGCAGTATAGAAAAGGCAGGAGCCACACTACTGCTTTGTAGTGGTATTGAAGTACACTAACAACTGTTGGGGCCCATTGACACATCCCATATACCGCTTTCATACCGCTTTCATTGTGCAATGTCCTGCTTGGTGTAGATGTGTCATGGGCCCCAACTGTTGTGAGTGCACTTCAGTACCACTATCAAGCAGGAGTGTGGCTCCTGCCTTTTATATACCACTTTCATACTGCTTTCTTAGTGGAATATCCTGCTTGGTGTAGATGAGCCTGTCGTGATTGACAGCTGAGACACTAATGGTGCAATCCTATTCATGCTTTGATAGAAAAAAGTCCTACAACTCCCAGCATTCCCTAGCCAGCATAGGTGGCTGGACAATAATGGAAGTTGTAGGACTTTTTTGCCCCATGCCACACTGCTATATGATGTTGCATGCAAGACTGTAGCTCTGGCATAGAAGACATGTCACCAACACAACATATACGCTATGGTGGTACAAGGGAGAGGGCTTTCTCTGTTGTGGCACCCCGACTGTGGAATGCCCTCCCCTTGGAGGCCCGACTGGCGCCAACGTTGATTTCATTTTGACGCCAAGTAAAAACATGGCTTTTTAACAAAGCCTTTGATGGTTAAATTCACAAAGATGGCACATTGTTTTAACTGTTTTAACTGCTTTTAAATTATATATATATATATATATATATATATATATATATATATATATATTGGTTTATGGTTTACTTTATTTTTAACTATGCATATTTATTGTTTCATACTGTATGCTTTTATCTGTACGCTGCTCTGAGATCTTAGTGATATGGGGCAGGATATAAATGTTTTAAATAAATAATAAATAATAATGTCATGTATGCAAAAGGTTCAACCTCTGGCAGTGGAGGCTGGTGTCTGTGATTTTGGTGGGGCTGTGCATCCTTTCTGGGTTTCAGTCAGTACAAGTCAGAACTCTAAGGGAGCTATCCCAGGTGCTGAATCTGGTTTAGGGATAAGGTTCAGCAGTTTGGATAGCTTCTTTAAAGTTCTGGCTGGTTCTGACTGAAACCCAGAATGGAATCATAGCCCCAGTGAAATCTGAGCCACCAGCCTCCACTGACCTGTGGTTCACTCCCTGCCATCTCCCATTAATACAGTCCGTCAGATGATGGAGAAGACTTTGCTGTGCCTGAGATCCTGCAAAGCTGCTGCCAGTCAGAGTAAGCAACAGTGGGTGAGATGGGCAAATAGATGTGGTTCTGATATAAGGCAGCTTCCTATGTAAATAAACCCGTGGCCTTCAGAATCTCCAAAAGGCAAGTTTTGGGGTTTTGGTAATAGTCAAGATGCATTTCAATGTAGTTAATCAATCAATTAATTAATTAACCAGATAAAAGACAAACAACTGATTAATTAAAAGATCTGTAATTGACAGCTCAACGTAGAACAGATTTGGACTTTACATTATTAGCAGGAACAGCAGATGCAGATGAATTTCAAGGAACTCTGATTAGCCACAGAGAACATAGCGGATGGAACCCTGACAGGGCAAACCTGAAAAATCCCGAATCGTGGCCTCTCTGCCTCCTCCTGCCTATAATTTCTGTTGATAAATTTCATCTTGCAGTTTGCTCTTTTTCTGTTGCCCTATTGAAAATGCACACCTGCAAAAGGCGCTGCCAAAAGGCAATCACGTACTGCAAGCCCCAATAAAAATCAAAGAGAAAAGCCAAATTATATTGCCATGACATCTGTCCTGCCATCTGCTGGAGCTCCCATAAACAAATAAAGCCCATCCAGTGATTATCCTGATGTTTATACTTTCGGCATAACCAGCTTCGGCTTACAGTGGGCAAATAAGCACAGAACGATGCAGTTTCTAAGATGATTAAACTATTTAACCCTGCAATGCATTTGGGCGGGGGTCATAACTGACCACACGGGATGCACACCCACCCCACGTACTGTACACATCACACAACACACACACACACACACACACACACAGAGAAAGAGAATCAAAAACAAAGATATGCACACTAGTCAGTGAAGCTGTCTTTACAGTGGTGGGTTGCCACCTTGATGACAGGAAAATCCACTTTTCCCTGCTGCGGGGTGGCAGCAGCTAATCTTTTATTTATTTAATTTATTTACAATATTGATATACTGCTCCCCATTCAAAATTTCAGAGCGGTGTACCAGATAAAATGCATTAAAAGCAGAATAAAACACCTAAAAATAGAGCCAGTGTGGTGCAGTGGCTAAAGTGTTGGACTGGGGGTGTCGGAAATCTGGGTTCTAGTCCCCATTCAGCCATGGAAACCCACTGGGTGACTTTGGGCCAGTCACAGACTCTCAGCCCAACCTACCTCACAGGGCTGTTGTTGTGAGGATAAAAATGGAGAGTAGGAGGATTATGTATGCCGCCTTGCGTTCCTTGGATGAAAAAAGGTGGGATATAAATGCAACAAATAATAAATAATAACAAATAAATAAATAAACTAAAAAATTTAAAAGAAGCAAAATCCTGATGCCTCAGGGAAAGTGTGGGGATTCCGGTGCCAGTCATGTCCTCTGTCCAGGCAGACGACGACCAATCAGGGGTCGCCATCCACCTGGCCACTCCTCCGCTGTGACTCTGGAGCAAGGCGAGGGACTGTCTTAACGTTGTCAGAAGCGCCCTCGCCTCGCTCCGGAGAAAAAGTTAGGATAAGTCCCTGGCTTTTTTTCTCTGCAGCTTCAAAGGAAAGCCCTGGGGTAGGTGTGCAATTGCTGCTGTATCATATAATCGACGCCATGCCATTGGGAACTCACCCTGGGTCTTTCCAAGCATTTAGACAGCCCCCATGAGTAAAAAAATAAATAAACCCAGAATCAGGGGCAGGGATCTAAAATCTACGTTAAAACACATCTTTATTAGTGCTGAGGAAACTGTCACAAAAGATGTGCTAGCTTTTGAGTGCTCCATCAGGGTTCATCGAGCTAGGTGGTACAAGCGCTAGGTCTTATCTCATACCTGCAATACCTACCATCGACTCATTCAATCAGCAGTCACATTTTGAAATTCAGTCTATACAAGAGATGGGCGATTCTGTTATGTTTTGATTTTCCCCTGTCTTAACTTTGGTATGTCCAGAACTTTGAGGGCAGTATCCAATGTTGCCCACCCCCTGTGCCTCCACGGATGGTCTTGTTCCAGCAGGACCCACCCCTGGTGCAACAGGATGCTAATGCTTCCTAAAACAACCCCAGAAATGAACTGGAATGGTTGCATGAAAAATTGTACATGCATTTTTGTATGCAATTTTTTACGATGTATACTTTTTTGTCTTTAGAGATTTTCACTAATATAATCACACTGGTGCACACTCTCCCCTAATATATGCAGTTTTGTACATATGTTTTACTGGAAAACTCCATTGCAACATTTGGAAAAGTGTGAATTTCAAAGGATGCCTGGGGCCTTAGCTAGACTTAAGGTTTATCCCGGGATCATCCCAGGATCGTCCCTGCCTGCTCCCGGGATCCCCTGTGTGTTATTTACATGAACAGGGTTGACCCTGGGACGATCCCGGGATAAACCTTAGGTCTAGCTAAGAGTTTCATTTTATGTATTGGTCTGAAAGTGAAAAATTAGGAAAGTTTGCATTAAAATGTGAACCAAATAAATACCCCACCCCACCCCCACCCCTCATCTATACTGAAGGCATCATGGCCTGCTTTTTGAACTTTTCTGTGTCTTTCCCAATTCTCTGTCTCTTGTACCATCTAGTCTGATGAAGAATCCAGGAGAACTCAAAAGCTTCCACAATCTTTTGTGGCATTTTGATTGGTCCTAATAAGGGTACTGCCTAACTATACATTTTGGATTTCCCCCCTTTGAATTCTGAAATATATCTTTCCCCCCCGAAGGTGCACCACCTTGTGTTCGTTGTATTCTTTTATGATGCGGGATGGAAAGTTCCGCCTTACCTTTCATTAATAAACTCAGAGGATTACCCCTAAGAGTGTCATCAGAAGGGCATTTTATCGTATGCTCATTACTGCTCACTCATGGTTTTTCGTGCGTTCTTTAGATGATGCTGCCTGCCTCCCGCGTATCTCCTGCTCATTCCGGCCTTTGTTCCATCACAAAAGACACCCTGGTAAATCCATTTTTTAAAAAACCAAGATGTTCCTCCATTTTCTGCTGTGTGCGGGAAAAGCCGCGTGATAAAAAGTGTGGGATAAAGCCCGTTCTGAAAAATTAACTTACTATCATAGAGCTCTGTCGGGCCAACTCAGCAATGTCCCCTTTGTAAATATATGGTCTCCTTTTGTCAATTTGATTAATGGTACACCAGGATGACTTAACTCTCGTTTACTCGGTCTCCCTTTGACTGTAGGTACTTGATAGAAATTTGTTTCAGTTTTGCATTTATGCGAAATCGGATAGACAAATATCCTCTTTCTTTGTAATGCAAAATGGTACTTTTGTAGTTTGTTAAATTTATTAAAATTAAAAAAGGATAAAAACACCCAGTGAATGGGCCATGGGGTCCTTGTTTACTTCCTCTTTCTTCCTCTGTGAGAAGAAAGAGGAAGTATCTTTGGACTGAAGCAGGGAGGCAAGTGACTTTAAGAAATGTGATTTTTCCCCATCTGGTGACATTCTAAGACAATGTGAAGGTCAATGCATGCAGGAAATGTTTATTTACATTTGGATCCCATCTTTCCAAAGTTTCAGGTGGTACCCCAACCCCACTAACCCAGCCTACAGAAAATGAAACAATACCAGTAATACTAAAACACAATTTATGATGCTCTTACAAACAGGATTTTCGTAAAAGATCAATAAAAACAATACACACTGCAACAGCCAGACTACAAAACCAGAGACAGCTTCTCAAACGCTGTAGGCATTTTGGAAGAGGTAGAAAGCTTCCTACTATACTCCCAGGATCGGAGTTCATGCTAGGGAGAGGTTTTTTTTTTTATATCTCCTAGCCAGGAACAAACATGCAGAACTTTCTCCAACAACAAAGTGAAAAGGGGAAACCGTAGTTCACCCAGTATTCCTGTACAAACAGAGGAGCTGGTGAGATCAGAGCAACATATTCCCTTCTGTGCAAGTGGCATAAAAAGAAAATGCTATCCATTATTATTCCTGTGGCACCATTTGGGCGCAGAAAGAAAAAGTGGATGTGAATAGAACTGCATTTATTATACTGTATTTTCAATGTTTCATTTTACCCAAAATTGTGTGTGTGTGTGGGGGGGGGGAATGACCAGGGCTAGATGTACACAAAGCAGGATATTGCACTATCCAAGCGGTATGAAAGGGGGATATAAAAGGCAGGAACCACACTACTGCTTTATGGCGGTATTGAAATACACTGACAACTGTTGGGATGCATTGCCACATACCATATACTGCTTTCATACTACTTTCATAGCGCCTCTTCCTAGAGTTGAAAGACCTAAAGATGGTAGTGCACGCACTGGTAACTTCGAGGCTCGACTTCTGCAATGCGCTCTACATAGGGCTAACTTTGTGCCTAGTTCAAAATTTCAAAACTTCAACTAGTTCAAAATATGGCAGCCAGGTTGGTCACCGGTATACCTAGGGGTGACCACATTACACCAGTCTTAAAATCTGTTCACTGGCTGCCAATTAGTTTCCGGGCGAAGTATAAAGTGCTGGTTATCACCTTTAAAGCCCTACATGGTTTGGGTCCAGGCTACCTGCGGGATTGCCTTATCCCGTACAATCCAACCCATACACTCAGGTCCTTTGGGAAGAATTTACTCCAGCTAACAACAACAAAAAAAGGCTGACAACTATTACCCAGAGGACCTTTTCTTCTGCCGCTCCCAGTTTGTGGAATGGCTTGCTGGGAGAGATTCGTCAACTTAACAGTCTTCCAGAATTTAAGAAAGCCATAAACACTGATCTCTTCCGGCAGGCCTATCCAGTTGAATTTTAAGATGCCTTTTTTTTAATGGTGTGCTGCTTTTAATGATGCACTGGTTTTAAATGTTTGAATTAGTTGTATGTAATTTATGGTGTTTTTATTTGTGTTGTACCCCACCTCGATCCAGAGGGAGAAGCAGGTAACAAATAAATAAATTTATTATCATCATCATGATTGTGCTGTATCCTCCTTTGTGTGGCTCCTGCTCCTTCTATACTGCTTTCATACTGCTTTCGTAGTGCTATATCCTGCTTGGTGTAGATCTGGCTTAGGGAAGGAAGTAAAGGAGCATTAGGGTCCATTAGAAATATTTTGTTTCTCAAACAATCTGTGATTATTTGATATGGCAAGTAAATGGAGCCTCCATGTTTAAAGACTTAGACTATTGGGGAGAATAGAAATGTAACAAATAAATAGTAAGACAAGTATAGCTCTGAATGTCCAATAATTGAAGACATACCAATTGCTTGTGGAAGCCATAATGCTTGTGCATATCGCTTATGGAAATGCATAGCTTCCTGGAATATGAGGTTGGCCACTGATGGCCACAGAATGCTGAAATAAATGGCTGTATTTCAGATGTCAGCCCTGATCAGTGTCTACTGTAGATCGCCTTGGTTCCCTGAGAAATAATTACAGATCTAAGTTTTCACATCATTCTCAAATTTATCATCCAAGCCAACATGATTGTGCTTTCTCCCCCCCCCCCCCCGAAGCGGCTTTGTTTGCTGAAGTGAACATGTACACCCCCTTTTTCTTTTAATTGCACGCAACAACTATAACGCCGGCGTGCCCATTGGCAAACTAGAATGGTTTATCAGCAGCTACACATGGGTAGCAGCAATAATAATTTTGTATGGTAAGACGGCTATGCTGTGCTTTCGGAATCCCAAAAGCTGTAATCGTGTTAACGCATGACCATTTGGGATGCAACTATTACTGGGAGGAGGAGGAGAAATGCTTTGCGTGCAGTTTCCCCCAGACTGGGAAGCCCCTGGGGTAGCATGCGATACTCCACAAGCTGAATAAACACACACAGAGATTTCTGCAGGACAGCCAGCCAGATAACATTGTGAGTACGTCGTATTAACATTGGTCTCAGCAGATGAGGGCCTGTGTTCCAGAAAATTAAATTGGGGCGGAAATGCTCGAATCATACTTGGGAGGGAAAAAAAATACAAACAACATGAACTGAGAAAGAAATTCCATGGCCTGTCAAAGATACTTACAGCAAATCCTTTTGGTGAAGCATGCTATTAAACGTGGAGAGAGGGTGATTTTTTTGTTTTTGTTTTGCAAATCTGCATGCGCCTGTTGTTCGTCTCTCCCACGGCTGTGATATGTGAGGGGGGGGGGAATCCCCTAGTTATTTTTTATTTTGAAAGCTGTAGGTTTCTCTCCCTCCCTCCCTCTCTTTCTCTGCCCTCTTTACGAAAAAGCAAAAAGCAAAAGCAAAATTCCCATATGTAATAGCAGGATTTTGCCACAGGGTGGTACACCATGCACATTTAACTGAAGCGTTTTGTAATTCATCTGACAGTCTAGTTATGTCCCCTCTGCCAGCTGCAGCCCACCAGTAATAGAACAATCTGGAGACATCAAAATAACTGGACTTCTGCCACAGGCTTGCATCTCCTAAAATAAGAAATATGGAGTCTGTGCATAGAATGTGGTTTCATTTAAATGGCCCAGTCTTAGCTAGTATTAAGCTGAAAGGGGGTGGGTGAGATTTTTGGCCAAAGCTTTCTTTTGTTGTGAAAAGTGCCTCCTTTTCATCAACCATTTGGGATAGTGGAAGTTAATGGAGGAGAGGACAAAGGCATTTGACAATCCAAAGTGAGAGCCAAATGCACAGCCGTCACTCTGAATTGGCTCTGTGACATAATAATATAGCCCAAACTGATTGGCTCCTTGCTGTAGTTGTGTTAACATTACACCAACTTGATCTCCAAGAGGCTGGGATTACATAGTGCTCGTCATGTCTAGCCCTGGGTTGGAAGAAAGTGTTTCAGTCGATCAATCAGAATCAGACTCTGAAGTAGAGGAGTCGGCACCAGACACAGGCCAGCTTGTACCAGTGGGGGTGGGGGGAAAGCTCTCACAGGCTCTTCAACAGCTGGGAGTGAACCCTCTCCAGAGCTTATCTCCTCAAGGGCAAACCATACACAGTCAGTGGAAAGCCAACATCCTTCCGAGGGAGAGTGAGGAGAGGTTAGACGATCCTAGAGTACGCCACAAACTAAAATGGGTGGAGCTAAAGGAAGGCGAGAGAAAGTGGGCCCATCTGGCATCCCTTCAGAAGCTGCCTCAGAACTAGTCTCTCTGAAGTTAACGCGTCTTGGGAAAAGTCTTTCCATTCTTCTTGAAAGGACAATTGTCTCACTTAGTTTGCAAAGTTTTGCCTAGGGGAAAGTTCCTAGAGATTAGACTCTCTTCAGGTGGGAGGAGATGTTTATTGCTTGAATAAAGCTTCATGGATTACTTAACAAGCCTCGTTATTGCCTTCCAAGAAGGCAGGAGGTTTGGAGAAACACGACAGCGCTCACAGGGATACCTAGCTCTGCCCACATAAAACCAGTATTAAAAGAACAGCACTGGCTGCCTGTTAGCTACCGAGCCATGTACAAGGCTATTATCTTACAAAGCCCTAAACAACTTGGGACCAGGATACTTAGCAGACCACCTTCCCTTATGTACACCCAGGTGACATTTACGATTTTCAGAGGAGGCCCTGCTCGTCATCCTGACACGAAGAGAATGCCAACGTGAAGAACCTCAGCGGCAGGGCCTTCTCTGTAGCGGCACCCACCCTCTGGAAAACCCTCCCTCGTGAGGTTTGGGAGGCAGAAAATGTAATGACTTTTAAATGCCTCCTAAAAACATATCTTTTTAAACAAGCCTTCCCTGGAATGTAACTTATTCTGGTTTTATGTGATTTTTAAACTTTTATGGTTTTAGTTGTAAACTGCCCAGAGAACCTAGGCTGCTGGGCAGTATAAATATGAAATAAATAAATAAATAAATAAATAAATAAATAAATAAATCTTAGTGTAAGAAACACCTGTCCTTTTTTTAAAAAAAAAATGTTGCTGAAGGAGCAGTTAATTGTGCACTGAAACAAAAGAGAACAATGTGAGTAGGGTCTGTGTGGATTGCGATACACTGTGGATCCTTCTACAGTGATAACATTTGCCGGGAGAGATTCGTCAACTTAACAGTCTTCCGGAATTTAAGAAAGCCATAAAGACTGATCTCTTCCAGTAGGCCTAGGCCTACCCAGTTGCATTTTAAGATGCCTTTTTAATAATGTGCTGTTTTAATAATGTATTAGTTTTAAATGTTTTAATTAGTTATATGTATTTTATGGTGTTTGCATTTGTGTTGTACCCTGCCTCGATTCAGAGGGAGAGGCGGGGAAGAAATAAATGTATTATTATCGTTGTTGTTATTACCGTATTTCTTCGATTCTAAGACGCCATCAATTGTAAGACGCACACTAATTTCAGTACCACCAACAGAAAAAAAGCTTTGATTCTAAGAAATAATAAACACACCCGGGATTCTAAGATGCATCCCGTTTTTAGAGATTTTATATGGAGAAAAAAGGGTGTCTTAGAATCGAAGAAATACAGTATGTGATCAATCAGTGCAATATTGATTGATTGAGAGAGGCTCGGAGTGTGGCAACAAGGGACAGGGCCTTTTCGGTGGTGGCCCCCAGACTATGGAATGATCTCCCTGACGAGGCTCACCTGGCACCAACGCTGCTATCTTTCCGGCGCCAGGTTAAGACTTTCCTCTTTGCCCAGGCATATGGCGGCACATCACATGTTTAGACCTGCTTTCTTAGTCACCCACATGTTTAGTTTTTTTAACGGTTTTTAATGTTTTATGTGTGTATGTTCTGTGTTTTAGAATTTTAAATTTTGTATACTCACTTTTATCTTAATTTTAGAATTTCTGTAAGCCGCCCAGAGAGCCCTGGCTATGGGAGCGGTATATAAGTGCAATAAATAAATAAATAAATAAATAAATAAATATTACTTATAACCATTGGGGGGGGGGGTTTGGGAGCTTTTTTGGGAGGGATTTCAAATACTTCTGTATTTGAACGTCCAATAGGCTTTTTGACTGAGTCCCTCACTAAAGACTCCTTGATCAAATTTAGCAGTCATGGAATAAGAGGAGACATTCTCTGATGGATAAGTAATTGTTTAAAGAAAAGAATTCAGAGAGTAAGGAATAAATGGTAAATTCTTCCAATGGAAGGATATAAACAGTGGAGTCCCCCAGGAATCCATATTGGGACTAATGCTTTTCAAATTAATCATAAATGATCCAGAATTAGAAGTGAGCATTGAAGTAGCCAAGTTTGCAGATGACACCAAATTATTTAGTGTGGATAAACTAAAAGGTATTGTGAGGAGCACCAAGAGGATTTCTTCAAAGTGGGAGAACGGGCATCAAAATGGCAAATGTGGTTCAATGTAAGCAAATGTAAACTGATGCACTCTGGAGCAAAATAAAATAAAAATTAAAAATCCCAATTTCAAATATAAGTGGAAGAGATCTGAGGTAACAGTGAAAGACCAGGGGTTGTGGTGGACAGCTCAATGGAAATGTCTTCTCAGTGCTGCTGCTGCGAAAAAGGCAAATTCCATGTTAGGCATAATTAGGAAAGGAATTGAAAATAAAACTGCCAAGATCTTATTACCTCGATACAAAACTATGGTGCGATCACACTTAAAAGACTGTGTACAGTACTGGTCATGGCACCTAAAAAATGGATATTGTAGAGATGGAAAAAATGCAGAAAGGGGCAACTAAAATGATCAAAGGATTGGAGCAACTCCCCTATGAGGAAAAGTTACGTCAGCTGGGACTGTTTAGCTTAGAAAAAAGGCGAATAAAGGGAGACAAGGTACAGGGGTATGAAATCTTGCATGGTACAGAGACATTTCCCCCCTCTCATAATACTAGAACCCCAGGTCAACCCACAAAAGTGATTGGTTTCGAAAAAAGGAGGTACCTGCTTACACGGTACATAGTTAATTAATTAATTAATTAATTTCATTTCTATACCGCCCAATAGTCGGAGCTCTCTGGGCGGTTCACAAAAATTGTGGAATTTACTTCCACAAAATGCAGTGATGGCCCCAACTTTGGATAGCTTCAAAAGGAATTGGACAAATTCATGGAGGATAACAACATCAAAGGTTACTAGTCCTGATGGCTATATGCTACCTCCAGTATCAGAGACAGTATACCTAGGCATACCAGTTCCTGGGGAACGTGTGTGTGTGTGTGTGTGTGTGTGTGTGTGTGTGTGTGTGTGTGTGTGTGTGTTAGTGTTACATTCTTGTCCTGGGAGAAAAAATAGTAGGGAGGTAAAAACGCCACTTTTGCAGACTGTAATATTGGAGCAGCATTTTCAGCTCTCTGGAAATGGGAGAATTTCTAAAACTGGTCCCCTGGGGAAGTGGCTTACCATGGTAAGTGATGAGTTTTCTGAGGTTTTCTTCATTTAAGTACCTGATCTTTTGCCACTAGCAGAGAGAGAACACTGTGCCCCTCTGCAATGTTTCTGTTTGAAGGATGCTGGGTCAGGATTTCATGGTGTACCAAAGACATTGTTGGGAAAAGTAAAAAAGATGCCAGTTTCTCTCCCTCCATTATCTTTCCCTGCCTGCAGTCCGTGCCACACAAAACCTTGGCAATGATGCTAGACCTGAGGAAGCATCATTCAAACAGAGGCATTGCAAAGGCATAGGGGAGGCTCCTGGACCACCGATTGCGGCTCTGACACTTACCAGACTGCTGATTAGTGGAGGGAATTGTTTAAGATAGGGTGACCCTATGGAAAGGAGGACAGGGCTCCTGTATCTTTTAACAGTTGCACAGAAAAGGGAATTTCAGCAGGTGTCATTTGTGTGCATGCAGCACCTGCTGAAATTCCCTCTTCATCACAACAGTTAAAGCTGCAGGAGCTATATTAGAGTGACCAAAGAGGGCAGGGCTCCTGCAGCTTTAACTGTTGTGATTGACTTTGGGGGTTATTCTCATTATTTTGACTGCAAATTTTATTGTGGGTTTATGTGCCATTTTGGGTAGCAAATAAATAAATAACATTGTTGATATTCTTCTCTTTTGGATTATTACCCACATGCCATAATATAATACTGACATCTTTTTTATATAAACACAGCAATTAAGCTTCCTAAAATTAAACATAATTTTGAAACCTGATCTCTACTCTCCAGAAGTGTCCAAGTGCTTTTTTAATCACCTTTTCATAATATAAAACTTAGATCTGTGCATCAATAAGACTGATCTTCATGTTCACTTCCCTAGCTAGAGGGAATATTCATTAACATTTTGAAATTAACTTGCTCTTTAAGATAAGCATAGTCCCTTATGAAGTAGGATTCTTTTTAAGCTGTCAGACACTCATGATAGAGGGGTCCTCCCATTCCCCCCCCCTTCTCATTGATTCATGGGATTCAAAGATAATAGCCATGTTGTTACAAATAGGTGAAAATGCATGCTACGTGAGAAACCAGCAGTGTAATGTATTGGTCACCAGTTTACATTGCACAATCATGAAGAGATCGTCACAGATTATGTTTTTAGGAGCACACATAACATTGTTTAGATTTGCAAAAATATAATGTATGAATGATGATAAACATGCATTTTTATGCAGTCGTTGAACAGAATAGTGACTAAGAAACTGGAGTAGGAATCAGAATTCACTGTTCAAATCTTGACCTATTTTCCAGGGTTTTTGCAAGAATTACAAGATAATGGTCCCATTCAGAAGACACCATAAACCACTGCGTTAACCACGTGGTTAAACCAGAAAGCCGGGCTGCTTTCAGAAGACACCTTAAACCATGGCTTTAACCATGGTGAATAAAGCAAAAAGGATGCTTTAGGGTGGATTCCTGCATTGAGCAGGGGGTTGGACTCGATAGCCTTGTAGGCCCCTTCCAACTCTGCTATTCTATGATTCTATGAAACCTGTGGTCAACTAAATTTCCTATTGAGTCAACTAAGTATTTTGCACATGCTCAGTTATTTCATGTCTACATGACCAGAACTTGCTAACGAAACAGCTTGCACACCCAGCAAGAGGCAGAGAATGCTCCTTGGCAGAGGTGTGTTCCCTCCATTGCAACGTACACAATTCCTTTCTATCAAAATAAAGGTATGTTGCAACATAAAAAGCGTCGCCATTGTGATTTGGGCCACGACAGGTATTATGAGGAACTGAGACCAATTAAATGCTTGTGGCGATGTCTAGAATGCAGATGGAGGAAAACTTGCGAAGAGCATAATCAAACACAGGCAAGAGCCCATTTTTGGACTTCCACTGTGTCAGTAAAGGTAGTGAAGAAAGCTTATTTCCTTTGCCACCATGACATCTGCATTACGTCAACCAGAGGAGTTATTTAAGGTGGTTAACTGTCTCCTCTGTAGAGACCCAGGAGATCAGGGTGTGGCATTTTCCAAAGTTTTACTGTGACCAATTTGTGTTGCATTTTGCAGACAGCATTGTTTACGCCTGTATTGAATTAGATGTCATAGTTGATTCTATGAATGGGGCTAGGTCACCATCTATTTCATGCTGTTATGAATACTTTTGAGTTTGTGAAACCACAAGCTACTTGGAGATTTGAGGCCTTGATCCATGTTTTTATGATTAATCAAAGTGGTTCAGATAGATTTGAGGATTTGGATCTAGAAGGTGATTACTTATACTTTAAGTAGGCTTTCATCCTACTTATACTTTAAGGAGGACTGTTAAGGTTCTCTGATTTTATTTATGTATACCACGTCACATCTGAAAGAGATTCCAGAGCAGTAAACATAAGAAGTAAAATAGTAAAAAGATCAAAAGACCATTTAATTTTTTAAAACAACAACAACAACACCCAATGCCAATAAAAAAAACCCTGTGTCTGGTCAGTTAAGGAAAGCTTCCTGAAATATAGCTGTCTTCAGGAGGCGCCAGAAGCAACACAGTGTTGGCGCATGTCTGACCTCCAAGGGCAGAGAGCTCCAAAGAACGGGGGCCACATATTGAAGGCTCTTGTCCTGATAGACTCCAGTCAGGTTACAGGTCCACTTTGAGGATGTGATTCATGTCTATATCACATTGTGAGTTTTTAGTGTGTGAAAACACTGAGTTTTGTGAAAAATTGTGCACATTTTCATGTGCATTTTTTTTAAAATGTACCCATCAACTGTGTGCATGTTTGAAATGCACACACTTTCTCCCATTAATTAAAGCACGTTTGTGTGTATTTTTAAATGTACACAGTTTTCATCTGCATTTTTCAAATTTAAACATTCTTCAAAAACGTTCTCTGTATGTGGTATGAATCACATTGCAAGCACAGAAACGTCTGAACTTTGACTGCAGGTTACATTCAAGTCCAGGAGATGTGAAGTGTGTGAATTCTAGTCAAAAATGAATTGAAACAAATTACTCATACATTAGGGTGACCATATGGAAAGGAAGACAGGGCTCATGTATCTTTAATAGTTGTATAGAAAAGGGAATTTCAGCAGGTGTCGTTTGTATGCATGCAACACCTGACAAAATTGCGTCTTCATCACAACAGTTAAAGCTGCAGGAGCCCTGCCCACTTTTGTATCTGGCCAAGAGGGCAGGGCTCCTGCAGCTTTAACTGTTTGATGAAGAGGCAATTTCACCAGGTGCTGCATGCCTACAAATGACACCTGCTGAAATTCCCTTTTCTATACATCTGTTAAAGATACAGGAGCCCTGTGCTACTTTCCATATGGTCACCCTATCATACGTCCCTACTCAGGATTCTTGTTTTATTAAGAGAAAATTATGAGTGTATTTGAGGCCTGGTCTTTACATACTGCAGAATAAGATGACAGAGTCCTGAGGTAACAGAAGCCAAATGGGTAATACCATTTTTGAATGATCCGCCGTATATAAATACACACACTCCTTTCCTATAGGTAAAAATGTTAACATATCAGGAAGATAGCTTCTAATGAGAGTTTTGACTATAGAACAACTCATATATTGAAATATTACTACTAATAATAATAATAATAATAACAATAATAATAATTCAGACTGCTTCTCTAAGTGCTAGTTGGTATCTGCAGGGTGGGTTGTTATTGGAGTATTCTTCCACTTGCAGTATGAATTGGTACAGCCCATTCTACCAACCCAGGAATCTAGCGCTGCATTTGCGCTGCATTTTGCTAACCATATATGTAACTAAATTGCCTTACCTCTCTCACATGATCTGCCAAGGTAGCCTGTACCAGAACAATCACAGACATATCTGTTCCAGCCGTCCCTACATCCACCGTTGTTTTTGCATGGATTGCTCAAGCATGGCTTTGCTGTTTCTCTCGAGCATGAAGGTTTCACTCCAGAAGTGCTCTGGACTTCGGCCATTTGGCGAATATCTTTGCTTTGGCCATCAATAAAGAGGTCCCGAATGCAGCCCACATAACCATAATTTAGAAGTGCTGTCCAGACCTCTGTTGGAAAGACCAGACCGGCTTTGTTTTCCGGCAAACCTCCAAGGTACAAATCATCATCTAGGTCCAAGATCTCACTCTCTCCAGGTGCAGTATAAGGAGTACGCATTGTGTTGACAGAAATAGTACCTGTTTGCAAACAAAACACAAGGTGATTATTATTATTATTAATAAACAGAGGCACTTTGCCAAATTTCTTTACCCATTATTATATGCGCCCCTTCCTAGAGTTAGAAGACCTAAAGACGGTAATGCATGCGCTGGTAACTTTGAGGCTCGACTTCTGCAATGTGCTCTACATAGGGCTACCTTTGTGCCTAGTCTGGAAACTTCAACTAGTTCAAAATATGGCAGCCAGGCTGGTCACCGGTACACCTAGGGGTGACCACATTACACCAGTTTTAAAATCTCTTCACTGGCTGCCAATTAGTTTCCGAGCAAAGTATAAAGTGTTGGTTATCACCTTTA
The DNA here is from genome assembly GCF_023053635.1 of Elgaria multicarinata webbii. NCBI lineage: Eukaryota > Metazoa > Chordata > Lepidosauria > Squamata > Anguidae > Elgaria > Elgaria multicarinata. The sequence goes on along the minus strand of NC_086174.1, from coordinate 17,272,778 downwards.
AAGCTCTACATGGTTTGGGTCCAGGCTACCTGCGTGATCGCCTTCTCCCATACAATCTGCCCCACACGCTCAGGTCCTCTGGGAAGAATTTACTTCAGCTAGCAAAAACTAGATTAACAACTGTTACCCAGAGGACCTTCTCTTCTGCTGCTCCCAGACTGTGGAATGGCCTGCCGGAGGAGACTCGTCAACTTAACGGTCTACTAGCATTCAAGAAAGCTATAAAGACTGATCTCTTCTGACAGGCCTATCCAGTGCTTTTAGGATTTTTTAAGGATGTTTTTAGCAATGTATATTATGTTTTATTTGAGTATTATGTATTTTATGGTTTATTGTTGTACCCCACCTCGATCAAAATGAAGAGGTGGGTAAGAAATAAATTTATTATTTTTTAAATTAAAATAAAATTATTATTATTATTATTATTATTATTATTATTATTATTATTATTATTATTATTTTATCCCACTGCCTGGTCCACAGCATGTCTTGTTTTAATAATAAGAGAATCAACAATAAAAATCTTATAACCTGAATGAATAAAAATGAAATGAAGAAATGTTATTTCATCAGTTCAGTCATTTTCTCCCACCGATAGAACAACGAACCTTTCTACAAGCTGGCTGAAATCAGGCCTGTCTGTTGGCCTCATGTAGTAGTATAAAGTCTGCAAATTCCATGCGATTTGGATGGAAAACACAGAAGTTATGGGCAGCAGAAGACTGACTGGTCTCCCATTGAAGTCAATGGGGAAATGAATCAACTAATTAGTGTACAAATGCAATTCCAACAAAATTTAAAACAAAGCAATTAAAAGTTTGAAAATGAAACCAAACAGAAAAAGGAAATGAAAATGTTGACCTTGCATTCTCCTGTTTAAAACAACAATGTAATATGAGTAGCAGCAAGGGACTAATCTCCACAATCATTTCAAGCAAACTGAAGCAATGGTAACCAGTACATGCAGTAAAGGATGTCCTAAGGAGATACACTTTCCATCCTCTTCCTGAGCACAGAATGGGTATTCATCTGCAGTAGGATGTAAGCACATTTCAAAAATGCATCTGATTTGTGCTTCTGGGTTCACTATAATCATTATTGCATGGTTCAACTATAAAGGGCCCATGGTTGACAAATTCCCTTTTTGCAAAATCTATGTGTGTATTTTTTTAAAAAAGATTTAAAACCCTGCGTGCTCATTGTGACAACCCCCACCTTATACCATTCCTTTATTCCTTTCCTGAATCAAAGGACCCAGTGCAGGTGTCAAGCAGCTTGGAGTGCCGCAGCCATCCCTGTGACACGCCTTCACGTCTTAGGCCCCACAGCTACACAGCTCAATGCCCATACCCCAAATTCTCCCTTCCGTTGCCACCATAGACCTGTACCCTTCCCAGGTACTCCAAGGACCACACCAGTTGTAATTAAATGTAATTTATTAACAAGTAGTTAGTGCAGGTGCAAAAGCTTAATGGTTCCCTCAGTTCTCAAGAGTAATGGTTATAAAGCACAATGTGGAATGGTTTCAGTCAGTTCTTTCTCTTATACATTTCACAATATAACTTCAGGTTCTCCTGCTTACTCCCCACACTAATCCACTCAAAACAACACAGCACGCAGACCCTCCCTATTTCTTGTTCTCTCAGGCCGTTGCTAGACGAGGCGTTAGCCCGGTGTGAGGCCTGGTCTCCCTCCTGTGCATCCAGATGACGCACAGGGGATCCCGGGGTCAGGCCGGGCTAAGTCCTCCCTTGAACCGGGATAAGCAGATCCGCTTATGGCCTGGCTTTTCCGCAGCCCCGGGCTTAGGCCGGGGCTGCGGAAGGTCTAGCAGGGTCTGTGGCTTTTTCCGGCTGCTCGCTTACTCGCGAGTAGCCAGGAGAAGGCACGGACTGGGTACTGCACGGATCTAAGGTATTGCAAACAGCCATTTATTTATTTATTTATTTATTTATTACATTTTTATACCACCCAATAGCCGAAGCCATTGAAATAAAAGCACAATAAAATCCCACTTTCCTGGAAGTATACCCCGCTGAACAAAATATAGGCTTTACTTCTGAGTTATCGTGGATAGGATTGTGCTGCAAATCTGACCTCTGTGAAGCTCCAAAGTTTACAGATTCTCTTACTTAACTCTGAATCGGTGACTTAGCATCGTTCCCAGCAAACTAAGCAGAAGACAGATCAGCATTTACAACAGAGAGAGAAATGTAAAGGGCCAGGCAGAAGGGCCTAGAGATCTTTGTTTTTCAGACATATAATTTCCATTCATAGAGACATCCAATATTTTTTTTTCCAAATGTTTAAAACAGGCATCTGGCAATAGCCGATGAAATTATTTGGTATAGCACTGACTGCGGGATTGCTAGGTCACATTTGCTGTTGGCCCACTGCAGCAGCACATCTGACCTATTTGCAACGTTTCCTCACCCTCTGAGGGGGTTGCTGTACTCATTTTATAATAATGAACATGCTATACACTTTTAAAGAATCTCATATTACCAGAGAAAGCTTAGAGAGACAAAATGAAAACAAAGGCCATTGCTAGATGAGGGTTTAGCCCAGGCTGATACCCGGGGTCACCCCTGTGCGTCCAGATGACGTACAGGGGATCCCGGAGTCAGCCCGGGCTAAACCCTTCCTTGGCCCAGGATAACCGGCACCGTTTGTGGCCCGGTATTTCCGCAGCCCCGGGCTGACTCCCGGGGGGTAGGGAGATCATGGCCGGGGAGGATCAGAGATCGCAGCCGGGTGGGCAGGGGGGCATCGGACATGGTGGGGGGCGGGGGGGGGGCATCGGACATCATGAGGGGGGAAATCGGGGGCAGGGGGGAACCCTTTTTTTAAAAAAGCCTACCTTATAGTTGGTGCGTTCCTGAGCACATGGCCCTTTTAAGCTGGAAAAAAATGGCCAACATGACAGGGCTTTCCTTTACCCCGTCATGTGTCACGTGTGGGCAGGAGCGACAGCCCACGCTACTTCTAGCACGGGCTGGCCCTTCCACACGCCAGGATTTAAAGGTAGGTCTAGCAAGGCCCATAGTAACACTTAACAGAACATTACTCAAACACTTAACTTTCAGGCCATAACTATCTGCCTCTGAATCAACCCACATTATCCAACTGCACATCACCTGCATCAGGGCTGGATTAAGCCAGCTGATTCCCTAAGGACAGCCCAATAATGGTGCCCCCTTAACCCTTCCATTGCTTAGCCGGCAAGACGTTAAGGGCTCATCTACACCAAGCAGGATATTCCACTATGAAAGTGGTATATAAAAGGCAGGAGCCACGCTACTGCTTTATAGCGGTACTGAAATGCACTGACAACTCTTGGGGCCCATTGACGCATACCATATACCGCTTTCATAATGCTATATCCTGCTTGGTGTGGCTCCTGCCTTTTATATACCATTTTCATAGTGGAATATCCTGCTTGGTGTAGATTTGTCATGGGCCCCAACAGTTGTCAGTGCACCTCAGTACCACTATAAAGCAGTAGTGTGGCTCCTGCCTTTTATATACCGCTTTCATACCACTTTCATAGTGGAATATCCTGCTTGGTGTAGATGAGCCCAAAGACTCAATAAGTGCTGAAGGTGAAATAAGACATTAAAACCTCAGTTTTCTTCAAGGCCATCCCCCATGCTAAGACAAACAACTATATTAAATATAAACTGTGTTTTATTATATTTATTTAACACTAAATAGCAGCAAGCAATATAAGCCAATTACTTACTTATAACTTAGATGGGTGGGAAATACAGATTTTCATCACTGTTTTATGAAGTTTTTAATAAAACTGTAATATGGGGGAGGGAACGCAAATGCAAAAATTTATTGAAAACCATTTTTAATGTGGAATTCCTTAAAATTAGATGGCTACAGCTATGGTACTGGTACTCTGTGGTTCCCTCCTTTCCTTGGTGCCCTAAGTCTGTGCTTATGTCCCTTAAAGGTTAACCCAGGGCTGAGCTGCATGTCTGTGTGTAGCAAGTAGGTGAGATTGCTCTCGTCTGTCTATCCCTTCCACCCTCTTCCCGTCCCTTCAGATGAAAGCTAAGAAGCATTTAGCATATCTGTTTAATGAGATCCAGGCTCATGTGAAATGACCATTCTACAATCCTAAATTTGGAAAATCCAAGGGACTCAATTTTTTACACCTGGAACAACTTGTGCCCTTTCTACACCTAAGGGTTATCCCAGGAAAATGGAGGGATCATCCCTGTCTGCTCCTGGGATCCCCTGTGTGGCATTTGGATGCACAGGAACGATCCTGGGACGATCCTGGGATATAGGGCTGGTGTAGACATGCCCATGGAGGCAGTGGCACCTATGTTGCCCTGGGTAAACTTGAAATGGGTTTCTGTTTCAAGGAAACATGGCTAGGATGGGATTGCAAATCTGCAAACAAGTAACAAAACAAAAGTGCTCATCATGAACTTAGTAGGAAAACCAACGGGTGCAGTCATTTGAAATTTCCTGCTGCTGATCTATAAAGGATTCCACTCTGATTGTTATAATGACCATAATCTTTTTTGTGTGTGTTTGTGTGTGAATCCACTTCTTCAGTGGTCATTCTTATACCTAAACTCCCATGCCAATGCCATTTGCTGTCTTGAATACCACCTTTCCCCAGTGATTGCTAGTATTTTCTATCCTGGGATGGTATCCTACTGTGTCCATGCACTCACAGATCCCTCCATTTGGTGATTTGCAGTTCTAAAAACACCCCCCAAATGTCCCAAATGCTCATTTCTGGAACAGGGTAGGTCCAGGAACTTGCAGAAGGAAAGTCCACTTTCCCATCCTGATCCAGAAATGAGCATTTCCACTCCTTCCACAGGTATTTTTTAGAAGCACAAAAGCCTTGTTTTGCAAGCAATGGGTTCCATGAGTACAATAGATTCAGAAAAGGCAGAGCAACCCCACTGAGTACTCGCCCCCATCCCAGTCATCATATTTCTTATATGGACAGGTTTGAGAAATATGGACAGGTTTGAGAAATAGGGCCTCTAGACTTCGAGGCCTCAGCTAGACCTATTATTTTATTTATTTATTACATTTCTATACCGCCCAATAGCCAGAGCTCTCTGGACAGTTCACAAGAACCTGGTCTAGCCTTATGGAGAGGTGAAGATCTCGTGATATTTTTATTGCGAGATTTCCCCCTCTGTTTACACGTGGCGCGTGACAAGCTCGGAGGGAGAGGACGTCATGCCCGCCATTTTCTTTTCTTTTCTTAAAGGGGCAGAGTGCACAAACACTCATACACAATAAGTAAGTAGTTATTTTTTTACACTTTTCCCTGCTCCCCCTCCCCCCCGATGGGCGCAGAGCTCCGGAGGAGCTCTGCACCCCATGCACAAGTCCCGGCTCCTCATGAGTAAACATGATGAGCTGAGACAAACCGCAACGCCCGCACACATGATCCGCGGTCTCGGGATCTGCCCAAGACTGCAGAAAAAGCAGGCTCAAAGGTGAGGGCAAGATCCTGGGGCAAGGGAGGGATCATCTCTCCCTGATCCCAGGATCCCCTGTGTGTCATGTGAACGCACAGGGACGATCCCGGGGATCGCCCCGGGTTATCGCCCATCTAGCTATGTCCTGAGCCAGAAAATGCTGCAATAAGTGCAATTTTGAAGAGCAGGAGAAAGGGAGGCTCAGAAGGTCGATCGGAGATGCTTACTCAGCTCAGCTTAGAACCGCGACAGAGGACAATGACCAGGCTCAAGATGGGCCGCTATAAATTTTATCTCGATGTATTAACGGAACTGCAATTAATATATCTTATTGTGACTAAACCATGACAATGTTCTGTTATATATTGTACTGTAAGATGTCTTTTGTTGATGCTGTGGTGGATGATATTGGCTAAAACCTATTTTGGTTGCATAATAAAGACGATCTACCAAGATGCTTAGTGTGCCAGCAGTGGCCACTCTCAATGCTCCTTCTATTGGAGAACATACAAATGCATTATAATTCTCTTTGCAACCATTGGTTTTCTTAGAAATTCAGGACTAATAATCAACCGGGGACAATTTCTAGCAAGTCATCATGGCTAGTGATTGGTCCATCTAGTGCACAGTATCATTTAACCTGATTGGGAGCATCTCTCTCAGGTCTAAAGCATAAACTCTTCCTCAACTCTGTACCCTGAGATTCTATTTATTTATTTTCAATTTAAATGGGGATGCCAGGGAATTGAACCTGATAGAGCATGCATTCTGCCATGAACCTATTTCCCCAAACTGTTGTCTTCTCTTGCTCTACAGAAGGCTCTGATACAGCATGGTCTAAGCTACTGAGCCATACTTCCTTATGTTAAATGCATATAACACACCAGTGGGAGCCCAACATTTTACTTTCTCTACCACCATGGTAATTTAGTCATAGTGATGATGGACAACTTCACCAGTTTTGATTTCTCCCACATTCATTTTTTAAAAATATTAAGTTATTTCCATCTTGAATATGAAGAAATGTGCAAAAAGTGGGAAGCATGTGTGTGTGTGTGTCACGTATATCCTGAAATGTTTACCGACTTCCGCATATGGTACTGCCTTAATACTGTTCACCCAGACAGGTCTTCATGTATATGGATCAGAAAAAATATAAAAACATGAATTTTGGGGTTTTAAAGTATTTTTAAAGAATAAAAACCTAGGTTTACGCCTAAGAACTCCCAGAATGCCTTGGGCAGAACTCCCAGCATGCCTTGGGCAAGAGGCCAGACTAACCAGCCTTTGCTGGCGTTGTGATTTCTAAAGTCAGTCAACCCAATTCCACATAAAAGGAAACAACCCACCTAAATTGGCTGCATCCATTTGCGATGCCTCTTCCCACCTGCCATGTGTGGTTTTAAAATCATAACTAGATACAACAGCGTGTCTTTGAGAGGCTGAACTCTGGACATGTTCAAAGGCACTACATCCTGATATCACTGTTTTCTCAGAAAGTGAGGGAAGCACATGCACAGCATTCACCCTTAAGAGGGAGGGAGAGAGGAAAGGGAAGCACTCTGCACATGCCCAGAAACAAGCTTGACCAAGGGGGGCAAGTGCCTGGCCCAGTCTCAGCCCTTCAGTACAGGCTTCTGATGGAACACTTGGTGGGTGAGAAGTGTGGGCTGAGGCAGTCCCATCAGGACTTGGCCAGAGTTGTGCACGTCAACTGAGAGCTACTTACCTCCCCTCCTCGGAGGTGCTACTCCTCAATCCTCTATCAAAGTGCAGCATTGGCAATGAGAGGAAGGAAGCGCCTCTCAGAGGACCCGAGCACCTGTGGGCCACCAAAAGCATGCTGGGAGGTGTAGTAATGGCATGTAGAGTGGCTGATTTTAAATAAAGCACTGGTTAGCAAACCTAACTCAGCCCTCACTTTCCTGACCTCTCACTAACTGTCTTTGTTCTCCTTCTAACTGACTTTCCCCAACTGCCACTCATCCTGCCCACCATTCCGTTCTAGCCTCAGCTGTCAGTCATTCCTCCATTCACTCTTCTGTTTCAATAGTAAAGCCAGGCTTTTACATAGAAATCATAAACTGTATTCAGTAATTCTTGCATTTGTCTTGGAATGTTGTGGTTGAACCCACAGCATAAAAAATCTCATCAAATTAATAGGCCTTGGAATTTTTTTAAAAAATAAATAAATAAAAAAGCCACTTCAAAGTCATTAATTCAGTCACTAGGCAAGCTTGCCTGGAAAAATAAATCCTTAAGCAGAGTGCTACAACTAAGAAGGCCCACTCTCCCAGCACACCTCAGACATGTTCAAAGATTAACAAGTTATTCAGGGAGCTAGGCTTGCGCCTACAACTCCCATCATGCCTTGGGTGGGAGAGAAGACTTATCAGCGTTTGGCAGCCATCGTCTGGAAGTAGCTCACCATCCTGGGCCTGAAGGGAGACTGCCTGGGCTGGCTGGAGCAGAAGGAAAGGAGGCCGCAGCTCTGGGCCCATCACTGATGGCAACGATCAAGCTACCCATGAGTCAGTCAGCCAGCTCCCTCAGAGAGAGAGAGAGAGAGAGGGGTGGGGTGGGGTGGGGTGGGGTGGGGGAAGAAACTATTTTAATTTGTTTTAAAGTTACCTCACAGGTCTAGAACTGGCCTACCTTGCAGGGTTGTCGTGAGGGTGACAGAGGAAAAAAATGAATTTAATTTGTTTAAAGGTTAATTTGGCACACTGATGGGTCTGGCTGTACAATGTACCAGAAAAATCTAAAAAACATGAAATTTTAGCTTTTAAGCATTTTTTAAAGAATTTAATTTAAAAAAAAACCCAAGGCTTATGCCTACAACTCCCGGCACTTCCATATGTCTTCTCTTACCATCAAACTATGACTCAAGGTCATGACCACGACAAATTGCTATTATTCCTTCAGGACAATCCATAAATAAAATTTCTTCAGCAGGAGATATTGAAAATTGTTTTATCCTCTATGTGACTCCATAGTAGTGGCATGTAATAAACACTATTCATGGACCTGAGCAACGCGGGGCATATCAGCATATATTATCTGAAATGAAAATCTCACCCATGTACCCTGGCCAAATTCAATAGATACATGGAGAGAACAGACTTATGGCTGTTAAAGATGAGGATCCTGTCAGACGGGGAAAAAAGGGAGGTGCCAAGCTTAATTTAGTACCACAATCATGATTAAATGCAAAGGGACTCAAATCCAGACTTTTAAGAGCAGTGCACTCAAAGCCGTGGGCCTCATTGGATGAATCTGTCAGTTTGGGTTCTCGTACATTCATTTTTTTTTAAAAAAAATGGCAACCACAAGGTCTTTCCATCCTGAAAATAAAGAAATCTGCAAATTTTGGGAAATCCTTATCAAAATCCTTATCAACTGAAACAAAAAATCTTAGCAGTCTCTACTTACTCAAAACCTGGGCTTTATCCCTTTCAGGACACTTATGCAATAACACCCATCCAATGAAGTAACTCCCAGTTCTTTGGATTCTATGAATCATCACTCAAAGAACATAAGAAGAAGTGCCATGAGGGTTTTTTAGGATGTTTTTAACAACATATATTATGTTTTAATTGAGTATTATGTATTTTATCATTTATTGTTGTTCCCCGCCTCGATCAAAATGGAGAGGCGGGCAAGAAATAAATTGATGATGATGCTGGGTCAGACCATGGGTCCATCAAGTCCAGCACTCTGTTCACATAGTGGCCAACCAGCTGTCGACCAGAGACCAACAAAGCAGGACATGGTGCAACAGCACCCTCCCACCCAGGTTCCCCAGCAACTGGTGCACACAGGCTTACTGCCTCGGATTCAGGAGGCAGCACACAGCCATCAGGGCCAGTAGCCATGGACAGCCTTCTCCTCCAGGAATTTATACAACTCCCTGTTAAAGCCATCCAAATGGGTGGCCATCATTACATCTTGTGCTAGTGAGTTCCATAATATAACCATGCGCTGTATGATGAAGTACTTCCTTTTATTTGTCCTAGATCTCCCACCAATCAGCTTCATGGGATGGCCCTGGGTTCTATTATTTTGAGAGAGGGAGAAAAATGTCTCCCTATCCACATTCTCCACACCCTGCATAATTTTGCACACCTCTATCATGTCTCCTCTTAGCATCCTCTTCCCCAAGCTAAACAATCCTAGCTGTTGTAACCTTCTCTCATAGTGCCATACATGAAAGGTACTCAGACGGTTTGGAATGCATCATATATGGTTATTTATCCCTAGAAAGCAATAGCAATCCATAAAAAAAAACAAAAAACCCAACCCTCTTTGGTTATTTAAAACTGCAGTGAATAAATACAGCAACTCCTAGATGACATGGTGGGGTAGAGGGAGAAACACGTTCTACAAGAAAGGTTTGAAATGGATATCTGGAAAGCAGTGCTCTGAGTGAGAGTATGATTGCTCTAAACCTCTAATTATATACTCTGGAGACAGCTATGTGCCTTATTCTCCCCATGTAATTTCTTGTGCTTAAACTGGAACTCTGACTTTAATTCAAAATCTCAATGACTCCTTAGCCCTTAAATGCTGGCTTAGCTGTGGAAAACTGCTGATACAATCTGGTTTACACTGCCATGCACAACTGGAGTTTGACAGGAATAATAAGTTTCCTCTCTGAGTCCGATGTGTAATGATGATTGTCCCGAAAGGGTGAATGGCAGCTGGCTGAGGGAAACCCTGGCTAGGTTGTTTCTTGAATATGCTGAAGGCAGTACCGCAATGTTCAAGTGGCACTCCACGCTCACAAGGCCAGTATTAACACATCCATGGCATGTCGCAGACCCATAGAGAGCAGAGACCTTTGCAGATGGCTTTCACGGGATTTCCTGCCCCACCACCTTCACCTCCTCCCCCTGTGCTTTAACGGCAATGTTGGCAGCACAGTAACAGCAGCGCAGAAAAGCATTTCCCATAGGTATGGGATAATGAGCCACTTCAATCATATGCATTATCTCAGCAATTTGGTTTTAACAAGCTAAAACCAAGACCTGGCAGCAGCCATGACACCAAGATGAAGCAGAGAGTGTGCAGAGAACCAGGGCCATCATCCGCTCTGCTAAGAAGCCACCATCACTAGGCCCCTCCCAACTTCAACTGTCACCTTGCAGCAGCCATGATATCAAGAGCCAAAAAGTATCAGCCAACCACTGAAAGAGCACAGCACCAGCAGGAGAATATCAGCCAACCACCAAGGGAGCACAGCAGCAGGAGAGTATCAGCCAACCACCAAGGGAGCACAGCAGCAGCAGGAGAGTATCAGCCAACCACCAAGGGAGCACAGCAGCAGCAGGAGAGTATCAGCCAACCACCAAGGGAGCACAGCAGCAGCAGGAGAGTATCAGCCAACCACCAAGGGAGCACAGCAGCAGCAGGAGAGTATCAGCCAACCACCAAGGGAACACAGCAGCAGAAGGAGAATATCAGCCAACCACCAAGGGAGCACAGCAGCAGCAGGAGAGTATCAGCCAACCACCAAGGGAGTACAACAGCAGCAGGAGAATATCAGCCAACCACCAAGGGAGTACAACAGCAGCAGGAGAGTATCAGCCAACCACCAAGGGAGTACAACAGCAGCAGGAGAGTATCAGCCAACCACCAAGGGAGTACAACAGCAGCAGGAGAATATCAGCCAACCACCAAGGGAGTACAACAGCAGCAGGAGAATATCAGCCAACCACCAAGGGAGCACAGCAGCAGCAGGAGGGAAAGGATTGTGTGTGTTGTTGTTTTTTGCATAATCCTCCCCACCCCCACCCACCCCACACAAAGTGTTTCTTGATCATTGCCATGGCAGGAGGAATCAGAAGCACCAGCTGGTCACCAGTAAGACCTCCACAAGGAGCCTAGGGTTTTTCAGTTTTAGGCCGCTGAGCCTAGACTCTACACAGGCATCCTTGCAGAAGCCAGTCCATCGGGGTGCCCACGGTAAGAATTGCTATTTCCATCATCATTCCCTATAGAGAAGATCATCTGAGCCATGCCTATAGTATTATTTCCTTGTGTTTTATCATCTTGCAAGCCACATTGTGTGGTCAGTGTGCCCTTAAAAGCAGGTCAATTTTAAATCAATGAATCTATAAAATAATTTGCGCTGAGATATATTCCTCAACTAAACTTGGTCTCATCAGTCGTAATCGGTTTGAGGGAGAGCCACTTTCACCTCTGTGTTTACTCTCTTTGGTGTGTTAAGCTCTGATGCAAAACTCTCTAAACGGTTGATCTGCAAACTAAGGTCTTTGCTAGACCTAAGCGAAAATCTGGGGGAGAGGAGGGGAGACCTCGCGTTACGAATAATGCGAGATCTCGCCCTCGTTTACACGCGAGTTGCGACAAGCTCAAGAAGAGAGCCTTCGTGCGCCTGCCATTTTTTAAAAAAACTTTTAAAGGGCCAGCTGCACGAGAGGATGAGCGGCAAGGTAAGTGGTGTTTTTTTTAAAAAAACAAACCTTGATTACTCTGCTCCCCTCACCCTAGCCCCGACGGGCGCAGCTCCTGGCTCCGCACGAGTAATCGCGCAGAGCCAGGAAGAGCTGCGGAAACGGGCCACACGCTTGCAGTCTCGGGCTCAGCCCGAGACTGTGAGAAAAAGCTGGCCCAAAGTGTAGGGCTTTATCCCCGGGCTAGGGAGGGATGATCCCTCCCTGAGCCCAGGATCCCCTATGCGTCATCTGGACGCACAGGGGCGATCTTCGGTATCAGCCCGGGATAACCCCTGGTCTAGCAAAGGCCTAAGAGTGATATTCCCAGTCGGTTGGGACCATGCAGTGAAGGAGATGTTTCACTGGGGTGTGGGGGGAAGGCATTGAAGCAGTGGCTGATCAAGGGAACAACGGCTATGAAAAGGCAGGAAAAAAATGTCCAAAAGGAAGTGAGGCAGAGGGTTTCCGAGACCTTTTCACCCTCCAGAAACGGCAATGGCAACTTTCATACCAGGTAATTGAACGTCATGAAAATTCAGTGCAGTTGCCCTGTTTGACAGCTGTGAGAATGGTGGTGGGAGAAGAGGTCATGTTGTGAATAGGTTCTACCTTACCTAGAGCAATTCTACATCACCTCAGTGAAGAAGGCTGGAGCCATTCTGCAGCAGTTCCTGTGTCACTGAGGCAACATCAAGAGGTGTTCTTTGAATATGCAGTTGTGTTCCGTTCTCTCAGTTCCTCTGGGATTGAAATGCACCTGATTCTAGTATCAAGGCATTTGGCTAGGACAGATTAAATTTCAGGAAGAGGAGAAAGGACATCTCTCGCAACCAGGGGAGGCTGGTGGTTCTGATGTCAGTGGCGTGGTGAATCTGCTCCGGATTTCAATCAGAACCAATCAGAACTCTACAGGAGGTATACAAGGGACTTCTGACGGAGTGGATTCCGTGCCCCATTGACAACGTAGCCACCAGCGCCAACTGCTTGCACTCCCCCCCCCCAATGTCAAAACAGACATTTTAATGTGGGCATTGCAATGCCTTTTTATTTACTCTAGAGTCAGCACACAGGCCTGATCCAGATCTTCGAAGCCCCTCTGCCACCCAAGCTAGAGTCTCGATTTGAATTGGGGTCTCTGTGCCTCGACTAGAATGACAGTGTAAAGAAAGATGTGGCTGCTGGACACCCATATAAAGTAATATCTCTTTTGGCCCTAATTCTTTGAACTTTATGGAGGGGCAATGCTTCTTATGTCAGCATCATCTAATTGTAATCCTAACGCAGGGCTGTTTCTTGCAGGTCAGGAGGGGTGTGTGAACAAGGCCTTGTTGCCAAATTATGGGGAACCAAAATGATGCCCTGGGTGGAACTCCCTATGTTGCCCTGAATATTGCCCAAACTGATGCCCTGAAGGTAGTAGTGGTCCTCCAGGGTGGCCCTCCCTATGTTGGCCATCCATCCATCTGTCCCACTCAGAGAGTGAGCCCCTCGCCTGATTTCTCACTCTGAGGAATCTTCCAGAATGAGAGACTAGGTTGGCTCCCTCGAGAGCCACGCCAGCCATGCAGAACTTCCTTCAGGGCTTGCTACAGAGCTGGCCAGGCCCAATGCCACTCTTTGATGGGTCCTTCTTTTAAAGTGAGCCATTCTTGCTGAGGTGGCTATGAAGATCCTCTGTGCTGCTACAGAACAGGTGATCTCCAGGGCCACCTCAGCCAGAATGCTTCACTTTAAGGAAGGACTCTATGAAGTGTGGCATGGAGGAGTGTAAAGAGGAGGAGGAGGACAACAATGACGAGGACAATGACATGGACAAGGAGTGCGGCTGGAGAAGAAGAGGAGGTCAGATCAGAGAAACGGGTTGGCTTTGGTGTTGGCTGAGGTCTGGAGTAGAGAGAAGGGGGAGCGGCAGCATCTTGGATTTGCCCACTGCTTCTTCCAACGTTTTTCTTACTGCAGAAAATCTACTAAGGAAAGAAAGACCGAATAGCCACACAATGATTTCTGATTTTATGGAAGAGGCAAAAGGAGGGAAATGTGGTGTGTGTGTGTGTGTGTGATAAACCAACATGGCTGCTGACCTAGCATTCAAGAGTTAAGGAAATTAAGAAATCTCCTTCAGAAATGTCACAGATTTTTCTTATCTATGGGCACCACTCTGTAGCGGATTTGTACGCTGGCTAAAGATACATAAGAGTAAAACGTAGCCAAGCACAGAGAACATGGATCAGCAGAAAACAGACTGGCCGTTCATAAACAGGGTTCAGGAAAGTCTTCAGTTTGTTTGCAGAAACATGGAACCTGCACAGCTCACCTGGATACACTTTTAAAAAGAGTGACAAATTTCAGAGCGGTGTCCATGATTGTTGGTTTCGTTGCAGAAGGCTAAAGAAGGATTTGCACGTAACAGTAACTAGAGTTTAATATTGCTTGTGCAAATCTCAGGGTCATGTCTCTCCCTGTGCCACCTCCACCCCATTCATGGGGTCACAAAGGAGGAGATAGGAAACATTCCTTTTCAGCTCATCACTATTGGCTGTTTTGTCAAAACTGGACAAACGGTCGTTCATTTAAACTATGGTTTGTCCAAACAAGCCAAGATCAAACTGTGATCGGAGAGAGAGAGAAAGTGAAGGAGAGACAGGGTAGGTCTAGGCGAGATGAGCCACCAAAGATGCCCACAAATAGGGGTGGGGGGGGATCAGGATTAAAGGAGTGCTGAGAGGTCAAGTCGGATCAGATCGCATGGAATGAGATGCTGGCATAACACCTATGAAACACTATTTGTTATTTGAACACAAGGTCCTGAAGTTGCTTTGTTTTGATGAGCGGTGGGGTCGATGCTTTCCAGTATTGGAGGTGAACGTGTTTACCTTTCATGGCGACTTATAAGAGCCATAGGGCTAAATCCAATGTTATGCAATGTTATGACTTCCATACAATGGGGGGTTTCCTTTCCTCTTCTCCCTTCTGCAGGCCTCTGCATGCCCCCAAATGTGCTCTGGGAGGTCCCCCAATCCTCTGGAACATAATTGGGCTGGGAGGCACACAGGGGAGGGGCAGCAGAAAGGGAGGAGAAATTCAACCTGCCAGCAGTGTCTGCTCCACTGGCGGAAAGGCACCCTTACATACAAAACCCAGTTGTTGCTATGATGTAGTCTCCTATGTAGGTGGCATATGCTGAATCTAGGCTTTGGAGAACTTGCGGGGAAAGGGGCACCCCTCAAGCTCACCAAGACCTGCTTGCGCAACTCTATCTCAAGGAGTTGGGTTGAGGCCCCGGAAAGCGTGCTTTGCTTTCACACACACCCCATGCCAATCAGGGCCTTAAAGGCTCACTTATGCAAGGCTCCCCCTCTTATGGGGGACTTAAATGCCCTGTTAATAGGGCATTTAAGGCTCCTATTGGGGGTGGGGGGAGAAACACACAATTTCCCCAGCCTTCTCCCTCAACTCTAATGGCTGGTCATGATGGATCCACACCCGACCTCGCTTGAAGTGTCCAGAGCAGTCGGTCATGGGCACGGCCTAGCACTGGGTCCAGGTGGATTTCCAATCCAACGCTAGCTGAATCAGAGCAAAGTTAATTTACTACTCTACAGTGTTGATAGTGGCAGTATACAATTTCGTCACTGGGCTTAGTTGTATCTTGGCAGTGCCGGCTCCAGATTTTGCAGGACCCATGGGCAAGGCACCTTTGAAGGGTCCACTCCCTCAATTAGTATGTCTTCTCACTGCCATTGTCACGAGCGGCTGTTTGTCCTCTTCCTCATCACTGCTACTGCTCGCATGCCCGGCAATAAGAGAGCCATTGAGCAAGTAGGCTGGGACCTCTCCTGCTCCTCCTTCTCACCCCACCTCCTTCTCACTCACCACCTTTGTTCACCTATGCAAAGCAAGTGAACAAGCCAGTTGCAAAGGTCAAGAGGAGGAGCAAGTTATTCTGGGGTGAGGACCCTCAGCAGGGGTCTAACTACGTCTTGCTTGACGTAGATGCTTGCCCTGCATCTGGGGGAGGTAAAGAGTTTCCTGTTGCTTTTTGGCTTTTATGGAGGGAAACTATCAACTTTTTCTCTAGCTTACAAGCTGGTGAATCCTCTAAGCCTTCTGTGACATCTGCTTCCCACAAGAACAAAGTACGATGGGAGAAGTCCATAGGTGCAATATGACTGAGGCTTCAGACGCTGCCAACACAAGTTACCTCTAGTCCATGAACAATTCTGTCACAATAAATATTTGATATTTATCCTTAGACACCACAAATTTGTTATTGCTGCTGCTGCTATTATTTGTTTATAAAATACCTAAAATGCCCAGGCCCTGTATACAATTTTAAAACAACGATAGCAGAGGACATTCCTGCAGGCCCGTAATTTAAGGATCAGTCCTCCTGTCCTTATTTCAGCCTCATGTAGCTCTTTCTCTTTAAAAATTATGGAACTGCCCATTACATCTAATTTGGCCTTTGTATTATAAATTCCAAGAATGTCATGATACCACATAATGCAGTTATTACACAGTACAATTCCTATAAAAGCACCCTATGTTCCATTTTACTCTTTGTAGAAATTTGGCTTTCAAACCTGCTGTCTTTATCAAAAGAAATATTCTAAGACAGGGTAACATAGTCTTCTACCTAATGCTTCTTGGGTTATTTGCAAAGCCAAATCAATGACAACTGATGCCAAAACTCAGATTCATGCCTATCACTTAAAACTAGGGTGACCATATGAAAAGGAGGACAGGGCTCCTGTTTTTGTGAACCGCCCAGGGAGCTTCAGCTGTTGGGCGGTATAAAAATGCAATAAATAATAATAAATAATAATCTTTAACAGATGTATTGAAAAGGAAATTTCAGCAGGTGTTATTTGTATATATGGGGAACCCAGTGAAATTTCCTCTTTATCACACCAGTTAAAGCTGCAGGTGCCCTGCCCTCTTTTAAATCTCGTCACTCTAGTATAGCTCCTGCACCTTGAACTGTTTTGATGAAGAGGGAATTTCACCAGGTTCTCCATATATACAAATGACACCTGCTGAAATTCCCTTTTCTATACAACTGTTAAAGATACAGGAGCCCTGTCCTCCTTTTCATATGGTCACCCTACTTAAAACAGCAATGTCCCTCCTCCTCCTCCTCCTCCATATTGGCCCCATTCAGAGGACACCTTAAACCATGGCTTTAACTATGGTGGTTAAGCCAGAAAGCCTGGCTGTGTTTAGTAGACACCTTAAACCATGGCTTTAACCATGATGAATAAAGCAAAAAGCCTTCTTCACTGTGGTTAAAGCCATGGTTTAAGGTGTCTTCTGAATGGGCCCAATACCTAGTATTACAAAATCACGTTCAAAATCATCCTGTCCCTGCTCCAGGGTAGACTAGTTGGGCATCTGCCGAGGCCCCACACCCCAACATGGCACCATTGACAAAAGTCCCCAGGACTTGTTCCTCCTCTTCCACATTGCAACTTGCTTGTTCATCTGCCTCTCACTCTGGCCCAGACAACGGTGGTGGTGAGTAGGAGCAGCAGAAGGTGCCAGTGCTTACTTGTTCACTGGCTTTCTACCTGTCAAGCAAGCATGTGGTAATGATGATGAGAAAGGAGAGGAGGAGCAACAGCAGCTAGTGAAAGTAGCCTCGCTGTGGGAGGGGACCCATTGAGGGTAGATTTTGCATTTGCATTGCATTTATTACATTTATATCCTTTTTTCCTCCAAGGAACCCAAGGTGGCGGTCATAATCTAGAACCCATAATCTAGAACTCATAATCTGGACTAGAACCCGGATCTCCTGACTCCCAGTCCAACACTCTAGCCACTACACCACACTGACTTTTCCGAGGGACCTGAGGAACCTGGAGCTGGCAGCATTGCCATATTATGCATTTTATGTTATTAAACATTACTGGAAAGGGAGAGAGAATGAGATGCTGACTGCTGTTTTCACTAGAATCTCACATCTGACATAACATCTGGTTCCTTTTGAAATACCAGATCACTACCTTTAAGATCACTTAAAACTCAGAATGGACAAAACTGAAAAAAAGAACAGGTAATTCACAAGTCCAAAATCTTGAATGTTTGTTTGTTTGTTTGGGGAAGCAACTTTTATCCAATAGCGCCTGGCATGTAGTACTAATGTTTTTGTACTAGTGCATATCAATGCTTGCTCAGCATAACTAATGCAATGGGGAAAAATGGCAATTTGCCCAGAAATTTTGTAGTAAATTGTCAGTTTGCCCCAATTGTGGTAATTTAACTTAACAGTCTTTCCGAATTTAAGAAAGCCATGAAGACTGATCTCTACCGGCAGGCCTACCCAATCGAATTTTAAGATTTCTGACCGTTATTTTAATAATGTATTAGTTTTATGTATTTTATAGTATATTTGTATTCAATGTTGTTCCCTGCCTTGATCCAGAGGGAGAGGCATGTAAGAATTTATTATTATTATTATTATTATTATTATTATTATTATTATTATTATTATTATTATTATTATTTTCTGCAAGTGTTGGTTTATACTAGTGCAATGTCATTAGAGGTTCCCTTCCTTAGAGCCTTTCCTAGAGGTTCTCTTCCTTTAAAACCTGCCACCCTATCTACTTTTGGAATGCTGCTGCTGACTAGTTATGATGGCTGTGTGTGTGTGTGTTTTACACTTCCAAATACTTGAAAATAAGTATTTGCAAACTGGGTAGTATTTGGATCATAGAATTAAAGAATAGTAGAGTTGGAAGGAACCTATAAGGCCATAAGAGCTTTGGCTATTGGGTGGTATAGAAATGCAATAAATAAATAAAATAAAATAAAATAAAGTCCAACCTCCTGTTCAATGCAGGGATCATCTAGTAAGAGTTTGTTTCATTCACTTTACTTTGCAAATTGTTTCTTAATAACCAACAATAATTGTCCGTTATCAACAATCATGCATCACTCTATCAACATCATCATCATCATCATCATCGTCAGTGCAACACTTGATTCCATTGTACATTGTTTACAATGCAGAGTAGCGTAAAAAGTTGGCTTTTTCTGTCACAACTTACCTGATCGTCCATCTCTTTGGAAGTCGACATGGTACCATTCTCCGTCATTCACCTTCTTTTGCAAAGCTTTTATTTTAATTGTACCAGATCCCATGTCCAGCAGGAGGTAGAGGTGGCCATCGAGCATCTCAATTGCAAAGAAGTCAACTTTCACCATTTGTGGGTGCTTGGCATCTTTCTGATGTCGTGGTTTGCCGTGGCTGAAAAGGATGAGCCCGTTTGGTTCGGTGGTTCGGAAGTCGAAGGATATTGAGCCTGTCTTCTTGGCATTCCACTTTGGCAAAGAGATGAAAGACTCTGGGGTTTCAAAAGTGATGGGGTCCAAGGTTGCCACATTTTCACATTTAAATGCTACAATTCCGTGGATCTTCATCTTAGGGTCCCCTTGTTTGGCAAGTCGAGACAATTCCAGCCTTACATCGTTGTTCTTGTACACAACCTGCAAGCAAACCACAGTCATTATTGGGATGGACTTAGCTGTATATCCAAAGCTTCCTCCATTCTTTCATTTCTTCAACCATCACCCAGCCTTCAAATGTAGGTATTTTCACTTCCACACCATCCCCTGGCAATGAATACCAGGCAATATGTATACGCAGAAGATGGTGGTACCATTTCACCGCCTTATTCTCTCTCTTCCATTAAAGACCATTACTATATTCCCAAAAAGAAGGGTAATTTATTCCACCAACAGTAAAACTCATAAATGCAGTAACTGTTTCAAAAGCAATGTGGTCACATGAATAAACATTTGTTCTTGGTATGTATAGGTTATTCCCCAACCCAGACAATAGATCGAGAAGTCTGACCACCATACACCATTTATGCTTCATTTTATGGTTTGACTTGTGAACTGCCCAGAGGGCTTCAGCTATTGGGCGTTATAGAAATGTAATAATTTATGTATGTATGTATGTATGTATTACATTTATATACCATCCCATAGCCGAAGCTCTCTGGGCAGTTTACAAAAGTTAAAAATAATGAACATTAAAAACAGATATACAAAATTTAAAACCACCAAAAGTATAAAAGCAACAATATCCATTTAAAACAACTATTCTCGGATCAGTTAAAAACTCAGCTTATGCAGTTAAATGCTGTTAACTGCCTTGGAGAAGAGAAAAGTCTTGACCTGGTGCTGAAAAGATAACAATGTTGGCGCCAGGTGAGCTTCGTTGGGGAGACCATTCCATAATTGGGGAGCCACCACTGAGAAGGCCCTCTCATTTGTTGCCATTCTCCGAGCTTCCCTTAAAGTAGGCACTCGGAGGAGGACCTTAGATAGGGTGACCATATTAAAAGGAGGACAGGGCTCCTATCTTTAACAGTTGAATAGAAAAGGGAATTTCAGCAGGTGTCATTTGTATATATTGAGAACCTGGTGAAATTCCCTCTTCGTCACAACAGTTAAAGCTGCAGGAGCTATACTAGAGTGAACAGATTTAAAAGAGGGCAGGGCACCTGCAGCTTTAACTGTTGTGATGAAGAGGAAATTTCACCAGGTTCCCCATATATACAAATGACACCTGCTGAAATTCCCTTTTCAATACAACTGTTAAAGATACAGGAGCCCTGTCCTCCTTTTAATATGGTCACCCTACCTTAGATGTTGAGTGCAGTGTATGGGTAGGTTCATGTTGGGAGAGGCATTCCATCAGGTATGGTGGTCCCAAGTCGTGTAAGGCTTTATGGGTTAAAACCAGCACCTTGAATTGGGCTCGGAAACGTATAGGCAGCCAATGATCTCAGAATAACAACCCCCTATGTATGCTATTTTAAAACAGGGAAAATGTCTTTGTAACTTTGCGGTGGCTCCCATAAAGTTTGAGTAATCTGAAGTTACCCCATTCACTTCTATATATACTGTACACACTCCCTTGTATTAGGGTGTCCATATAGAAAAGAGGACAGGGCTCCTGTATCTATAACATTTGTTTGCATGCAGCACCTGGTGAAATTCCCTCTTCATCACAACAGTTAAAGCTAGAGTGACCAGCTAGAGTGACCAGGGCTCCTGCATCGCAGCAGGAGCTATACTAGAGTGACCAGATACAAAACAGGGCAGGGCTCCTGTAACCTTAATTGTTCTGCAAATGCTGCAAACAGTGAATTCACTGTGACTAAATATGATGTTATAGTGCTTTGCTTGTAGACAACATAGTGGAGGAAAGAAGGACCATAGCTTTGGAGGAAGGGCTATGCTCAGTGGAAGAGCACATTGAATTTAATGGCCCATTCAGAAGACACCTTAAACCATGGCAGTTAAGCCAGAAAGCTGGGCTGTGTTCAGAAGACACCTTAAATGATGGCTTTAGCCATGGTGACTAAGGCAAAAAGCCTTACACACCATGATTAAAGCCATGGTCTAAGGTGTCTTCTGAATGTGGTCTGGCTTTCCAGCTTAACCACCCTGGTTAAAGCTGTGGTTTAAGGTGTCTTCTGAATGGGGCCATTATGTATTTAAAACATTTCTTGGTTGACTTTCAGGGCAGAAGCCCTCCCAAGATGGCTTGCAA
Organism: Elgaria multicarinata webbii; assembly: GCF_023053635.1. Classification (NCBI taxonomy): domain Eukaryota; kingdom Metazoa; phylum Chordata; class Lepidosauria; order Squamata; family Anguidae; genus Elgaria; species Elgaria multicarinata. The sequence goes on along the minus strand of NC_086174.1, from coordinate 17,251,287 downwards.
CAATAAAATACATAGAAACCGTTCAAAACATTAAAAGAAATAAAAACATACAAAGTAAAATAGCAGTTAAAACAATAAAAGCTAACAGTAAAATCATCAAGAAAAACAAGAGGAATAGCAGCAAAACAGTACTCATTATGAGAAGACCATGGTAAAATAAAACATTTTAAACCTTCTTGAAAGCCTGCAAGGATGGTGTATGGCGGACCTCCAATGAGAGTTTGCTCCACAGGTATGGGGCCACTGCTGAGAAGGCCCTCTCCCATGTGGACACCCACCTAATTGCTCTCACAGGTGAGCAAATGAGAAGGGACTCTCTTTTTGATCTCAAAGTGTGGGCAGGCTGATATGAATGAAGACGGTTGGGTTTTAAAGGTCAAAAACAGCACTTTGAATTTGTATGGCCAAGGATAAAGGTTCAATTCCTGAGTAGGGCTGGGGAAGACCCCTATCTGAAATGCACCAGATCCATTGCCAATCCACATAGACAATGTTGTGCTAGACAGATCAATTTTCTGACTCATTATAAAGCAGCTTCCAAGATCTCTATGCTTCCTAAAAATCTGCCCACAGCCCCTGAAACCGGAAGGCCTAACAGGCAATCTAAAGGGATTGCTATGTCTCCTGGATTGGAGAAGAGGGAAATGTGGTTCCAATGTTTCTCTTTCCCCTCAACCGTGGAGTATTTCTTGCTTGCTTCAGAGAGCCTCGAGACCATGTTTGGATTTCTGGGACAGAAATCTTGGCCACACCTGAAAAATCAGACTGAACCCTGCCCATTGCTGCGGAGTGGCTGCTTACACGTTTCCAACCCCCCCCCCCAAAAAAAACACCAAAGTTCACATGCATCCCAAAACAAGACGTCAAAAGGGAGCATTTATGTGCATAAAATGTGCATGTGCTAATTCGTATTTTTAGATATTGTCCCCAATCCTCCGTTCTACTGCTTGTCAGACATGACAGGCCTTGAGGTTGTGGGTCATAAAGGCAGCTTCATTATTCATCGACTTATAGTTACAAATGCTTTGGTTAATTCATCCGCTTAATTACAAGCAGTTGCTCCAAAATTATTCTCTTTTTAGTTGGTTCAAAACCATCGGGCTGGGTTGGGTGTGGGTTGAATGAGCCATCATTTCAGAGTTCAAGCATGTCGTGAACTTGCTTGCTTACAAGATTTCTGCACACATCTAATTTGCTGATTTAACAAAGTGTTAGATTTCTTGCTCCTCTAAACCTTTTATCGCTTTCTCCAGCCTTCCCCTCACCTATAAAAAACACATCAAGGTCAGACTCTACATGGTAACTTGATTATTGCATCATGGGGGCTTGTTGTCCTTGAAATTGGGACTGAACAGCAACCTCACTAGTTACAGAGCAATGCCGCAGGGAGGTCAAGGAGACGGAGATCAAGAGGAACAAAGTCAGCCCAGAAAAAGCAGAAAGATATTAACTGGATGCAAATCAGTCGACTTAATTCTTTCCAAAATCAGAGACTCGCTGAAGATTATTTGGATAAAACTGGCAGACGATATTGGATGAGGGTTTAATTAGCCAGCCTTACAACTGTTCGTACTTCAAGTCATACATGCATTTCCCTGCAGCATTCAAAGGAAACCGAGCACACTTTCCAAGCAATAAATACATGGCTATTCTACCATCCGCCAACTTTTGACAAAATGTCCCTTCTACTTCCAGCACCGCTGCAGCTAGCCGCCTTGAGTACCATTTTTGGTTGAAAGGTGGGGTACCAATCAAATAAATACATAAATAAAGGTTGTCTTTTTTTTTTCTTACTGAGGATGGTTGTCAGATACATATACCATAATGATAAAGTTCTAAAAGTTGCATGTATGGTGCAGTTGCCATGATTATAGCTTTCATTAAAAAAAGACAAACACTGGACACTATCCCTTAATTGCCAGGATGGGAATGTATGGACCTCCAGGTGGATTGCAACTGCCATCATCCCACAGTAATGGCTGTGCAGGCTAGGGCAGTCCAACAACTTTTGGTGGGGTCACACTTTCCCCACTGCTAGCTTACAGGGACATCTGAGGAAGTGATCTTCACTGTTTTCAAGCAGGAGACATTTTGGTTCCAGGCACCACCATGGTGGCCACTTAGGGACCTCTTCTCTTCCTCTCAGTCAAGTGACGATGCTCAGTCAACGGACAGACTCACTTGGTTCTTGGGTTGGGATAGATCTTTTTTCTTGTCACCAAGAGAGTGGTCTGCTCTTCTCAGTGCTGCAAAATCTCCCAACAAATGACCACGTTGCTCTCTCCTTCACTCATGCATTCAATCCCCCACCACCTCCAGCACCCACATGGAGCACCACTGTAGCTAACTAATTATGTCAGTCTTTGTCCCTTGGGCTCCTCCCCCACCACGGCGGATTGGCTGGTTGCTCCATCATTTCCCTTCCCCACTCCCAGCCCCACCTTAGAGCTGATATTTTTTTTTATTTATTTAATTATTTATTACATTTTTATACCACCCAATAGCCGAAGCTCTCTGGGCAGTTCACAAAAATTAAACAGCAGGTCTCTTGGCTCTCCAACCAAAAAAAGCATAATCTGATAGCCCAGATCACAGCAGCTGGCCCACTGCAAAAGAGAGAGACGTGGAGGGCTGCATTTTAGATGACTAGGTGCAGCCAGAGGCCCTCAGGCCTTGCAGTGAAAAGCAATGATCTAAGTACTGGGAAGAGGACATTTTACAACGTGGTGCCTCTTGAGCTTTCATCAGTCAACATTAGGAACATACGGATTTTGTAAAGTCTGTTCCATCTGTGTTTTGCGGACTGTCAGGTACCTTTTGTTCTACCATTGGCTCACTGGCAGAATTGGAATGGCTGGGACTGTGAGGGCCAAGCGTGAGGGGGTCTGCTGCCCTCTCAGACCCAGATGGATGCCCACCCCCTCCCTATCCACAAGTCTGCAGAATCCATGCGACTTGGGAAAAGCTCGTCCGCTGCAAATCCACTCATAGAAATCTGAATGCATTTGATTCTGCTGTGGATTTCACTGACTTCGCCTGGCCTGATAGTAACAGCTGGGAGCTGCAAACGGTCTAGAGGCCCAGTTGAAGAGATGCCCAGCCTCCGACAGATGGAAACATCAGGCCATGTTTGCTAAGCAGCACAACACTGCATGTGTGTGTCTCTGTGTGTGTCAGACTATTCTTATTCATGGTTACCAAGGAAACTTTGAAGGGCACCAGTTGAGACATCTACAACAGCGACAATAATATCTCAGGACATGTGACTTGACATGTTACATCATCATGTCCATCCTTCAATGTTTCATTACTCAATATTGCCTTAAAATGCATTATTATTGTTATTGTTGTTATTATTATTATTATTATTATTATTATTATATAAAACGCTAAGACGATGCGTGGCAATGCGTGGCATGAAGATTCTGAGCTATGACATGCTGGATATTCTGAGCTATGAGAAGAACTTTGTACGCTGGAGGTTCTGAGCTATGTGAAGAACTTCATGTTGCTAAGCAACAGGATATATAATCACAGCTTGGAGTGGGGGGAGCAGCTGGGAGGGAGCAGGGGGAGTGGATGGGAGGGGGGAGTCCAATGGATTAATAAAGTACTCCGTTAATAAATGCAGATGGTCTGCGTGAGTCAAGATGATGATGATGATGATGATGATGATTTCCATATCATCAGCTATCTTGGAGAACTGTTGTTAGGCAGAAGAACTCGATGGCCTTATAGGCCCCTTCCAACTCTACTATTCTATGATTCTATGAACACATAAATATAGTTGAACGTCTATGGGCAATGCCTACTCTTTATCTCAGAAGTTAAGGGAGTGACACAATAAGATTTTCACTGGTGTGCTGGTGGGGAGGAATTCAATGCTCTTATGCCTCTCCATGTCTAGCTAAACTAAAATTAGGCAAAATATTTATCTAAAAGCCTTGCAGAATAAATTATGCAAAATAAGATTAATTAAACCTATGTGCTCATTCTTGAATATGTCAAGCACAAACAAATATGGATGTGAAATTCCAAGGTCACCTTCGAATTCTGGATTTCAAAGCGCTGTCAAAAAACCCGGCCGGTGAAATTTACTTTTACAAATTGAAATTCTTTGGAATACAAGCATACAAATGAATCTGACACCAGCAAAAATGTAAAAATCTAAGCCATCCTGGGCCTTGTCCTGACTCTATTATGAGTTGTTTCGTAACTTGTTAAATCTGCTTTATTTCGTTGTTTCTTTTGATTTTCAGTGAAGTTTTATTATGAAACTGTCCCGCCTCATTCAGATAATTTTATAGCGGATCCAAGCAATTCCGTCTTCCATGTGATTGTCTCAGTTTCTCCCATCACTTCTTCCATCTTTTTCCCTACCCAAGAAATTCTGCTACAAATGGAAGAACCCCATCTTTCTTTAGTAGCACTAGTAACCTTCCACCTGGGAGGACTCTTGCTGTTTTCAATTATTTTATATCATAGAATCATAGAATAGTAGGGTTGGAAGGGGCCTCTAAGGCCATCGAGTCCAACCCCCTGCTCAATGCAGGAATCCACCCTAAAGCATACCTGACAGATGGTTGACCAGCTGCCTCTTGAAGGCCTCTAGTGTGGGAGAGACCATGATCTCCCTAGGTAACTGGTACCATTGTCGTACTGCTCTAAGAGTCAGGAAGTTTTTTCTTGATGTCCAGCCGGAATCTGGCTTCCTGTAACTTGGGCCCATTATTCTGTGTCTTGCACTCTGGGAGGATTGAGAAGAGATCCTGGCCCTGCTCTGTGTGACAACCTTTTAAGTATTTGAAGAGTGCTATTATATTATTTTATATTTCTTGCTTCGATTCCTAGGAAAGCTCAAAGACTTTGACCTTTGGGAATACAGTGTTCCACATGCCCTGGACTAATATGCAGACTGGGACTTAGGTATCCAGTCCTTAGGTCAAAAAGTATCAAAATATATGTTTAAAACGTGTGCTTTGAGAGGAAAGTTTTAAAAATGTTTATTGTAAGGGAGGGAACCCCAAAGTACACATTGAAATATGTATTTAAATGTGGATTTTTGTGCAGATTATTTAAAAATAATTAAAAAATGAAGCTCAATCCAGCACCAGGATGAGACAAACTTATTTGGCGGAACTCACGCAGATGTAACACAGAATAAATAAACTAATCCCCAGTTATCCTGTAAATAACTGTATGTGTATGCCACTTTCCAAGCTTTTTTCCTGCAAAAAATTAATAATGTTGCCCTGAAAATATTAAAAACAAAACAAAACACATGAATTAAATGCCGGAAACCTTTCCTTGGCCATGTGAGCTCATGCAAATGCTGAACTAATTGCATGAATGAATTAACCGTAGAAAACTGTGCCACAATGTTTGTTCCCACCTCCCCAAGTGTCTATTATGCATATTCAGCAAGCCAAACAGGGCCTGCTCCAATCTGTACATTGGGCATTTAAACTTTAGAAGTATAACCAATACATATGCAAGAATTTAGATTTTTTTTCCACACACCCTCGTCAATGGGATCACTTACAAAGATGTCTGAGAGACACCCCTCTGCTGCATAGGCTGCCCTGGTCACAACGTTCTAATGGGGAGGCCTTGCTTACCATGTCTCAGCCTAGTGACATTTGTTTGGCCATGGTGAGGAGAAGGGCCTTATCATAGAATCATAGAATAGCAGAGTTGGAAGGGGCCTACAAGGCCATCGAGTCCAACCCCCCGCTCAACGTAGGAATCCACCCTAAAGCATACCTGACAGATGGTTGTCCAGCTGCCTCTTGAATGCCTCTAGTGTGGGAGAGCCCACAACCTTCCTAGGTAACTGGTTCCATTGTCGTACTGCTCTAACAGTCAGGAAGTTTTTCCTGATGTCCAGACGGAATCTAGCTTCCTGTAACTTGAGCCCATTATTCCGTGTCCTGCACTTTGGGATGCACTCAGTAATGGCACGCACCATATGGAGTGATCCCCCCTTTGAGATCAGATGGACTCCTAGTATGGAGTGCTTCGGGCGACAACTTCAAAACACATTTATTTGCTCCAGTGTTCCTCTGACCATTACTTATTTAATAAACTTTCAATTTTTTATTGTTGTCTTATTATTTTAATAATTGGATTTATTTTATTGATCATGATTCTATCTTTTGAATGTTGTTTACAAATTTAAAATGGTATAGAAAGCCTCTGAAATAAATAAATAGCATGACCAGCTTTAATAATTCCTCCCGCATTGAGTTATAGCATAGCTCAGTTATGGATCACGTACTTTCATGTAGAAGATCCCAGATTCTGTGACCCGGGTACCTCTGGGGGGAAAAAAGGTCTCTCAACAAGCGTTAGGAAAGACCTCTGCTTGAAACTTTGGAGAAGCAACTGCCAATCACAGTAGATAGTAATGTTTTATTTACGAACATATGAGACAAGCCAGGAGAGATTTGATAAGCTCCACACAATTTCTCAGGGGGTCTTCACACATCCCTGAGGCATAGAACGCCTGTGACAATCTTGCTAGCCTTGACAAAACTGTCTATTAGAAACACTGCATAACATCGTTTGACTTTTGTTGCATGTTGGCTTTTAAATTATATTTGTGCATCGTATATGGGGAAAAAATAAGTAGCAGTGATCTTTCCCACAAGGCTTTCAATCCAAGAATCAATAAATAGTTTTACATTGATCCATAAATGTAATCTCTCTTTTAGGTGGATAGAAGATAGATGACAGGTAGATAGACAGACAGTCAGAGAAACAGTTGCCCTGAGTGTAAAATGGAAGGGAAGAAAGCATTGAAATAAATGATAGATTTGGACAGACACTTTTGCACAAAAATATTCCCTCATATTGACCCATGCTTTAAACATCTTATCATAACACATGGTGAAATGAGAAGAGAACACTAGGGCTGTTCATGGACCCACCAACCCGTTTTGGGAGTTGATCCACCTCAGTTTGCTTCAGTCCCGGTCCGACCATCTTCGCATCAGGATATGGACATCTGAATTCTCCAGATGTCCATTTTCCCAAGTGCAAGCTGAGCTGCTGCCCCACTTGTGCTCTCTCAGACGTGTCCAACGAGCACACGAGTTGTCTGCCAAGGTGCGTGAGCCCCCTACCAGGAGCCAACGCCAGTGCCTGCAGCCACCCACCTCTCAAAGGGGTCACCATTGTCTTTAAAAAATGCCGACTTGTCTATTTCCATAAAACAAATCCTGTGCAAATGGCGGCTACATAGCCGCCATTTACGTGACCTTACAGGCATAATTTACAGCTGCCATTTGGCAGGATTTGTTTTATAGAAATAGGCAAGTCACCATTTTTTTAAAGTGAAAATGAAGAGGTGGATGGCTGCAGGCTCTGGCGACAGCTCCAGGTAAGGAACAAGGAGTTCACAGGGCTTGGCTGGTGGCTTCTCCAGATCGGTCCAGAGCGATTCAGAGCGATCTGACCTGCTTCTGACCAATCCTGACCCACTTCAGATCCAGGGCAATTCGGTCTGAATCATTATTTATTTATCATCCTGCTTTGGCTCAGAATTTGGCTCCAGATCCAAAGCTGTTCATTGCCCTAGAAAACACACACACACACTGGAAGATTATTTTCAAATGCACAGACAATTTTTCTGTTTCCTGCTATGTACATCACCTATGGCATTTGAGGAAATGCTGAAACCTTCTAAGAAGGCTGAGTTGACAAGAAGCAGAGGAGTGCTAGAGCTTAGATGGCAAATTCTGAGTAACATGCACACCTCCTTCATCCTCCCCCCATGGCTATAATTCTCAGTCCCCCTTTCCCCAGTTGCTACCCTCTATTTCCTTTCATTCATAGAGTCATTAAAACCAAAAGTAAAAAACCCAATCCTTGGATGAATGGAATCAGGAAAAACAACACCCACATGCATTTATTTAAGCATTTTCAAAACACAACCTTTCTCAAAGTGATCCAGAGTTAATATAAAATAGTCCTAAGCATGATTACTGAGAAGTAAATCCTACTGTGTTCAGTGGCATTTACTCTCAGGAAAGTCTGCACACTTTCTATCCGTAGCATATTCACAAGTAGATGGGAGTGAATGTGTGAATACCCTACATACAACTATGGGTGAATACCAATTGTGCCAGTGTATAGGATGACTGGCTGCTACTCAAACTATTTTTAGGACGTGGCACTAACATTCTCTAGCAGCTTTATTTGAACAAGAAATGCTTCAGCATAGTAGGTTAGGCTCTGATAGTACACTCCCCTAATGCACCTAAACATATGGAGAACTATTAACTAGAGACAATGCAATGACAATGTTTATTGTTTCTGCAACAAAGCAATGTGGATATTCCCTGCATTCAGCCTCCATGATGCTCCAGGGTATATAATGCATCATACATTTTTAAGAGCTTCTCTCCAGAGATGACAGCTGCAGTTAATGCAAACAATAGATAGATAGATATTCATTAATGCTTCTTTTTAAAATAAATAAATGAAGTTGTTTGCCCACAAACTATATTATGCAAAAGCAAGTGGAGAATGTTACATATCACCACCCTTCTGAATTCATTTGCAAGTATTCAGATGGTTGGTGTGAATGTGACAGGAGAGGCTATATCATGGGTGCAAAAAGTGTGCACAAGTAGCCCTCCAAGACCTGTCTAGCACACCTGCCCCTTGTTCCTCCTGGATCCCATGGAAAAACAGGGGGAGGGAAAGGGAAATGCCCTAGGAATAGACTCTATATGGTACTTGCCAAAGAAGAGTCATTCCTAGAATATGCCCAGAGCCTCCTAGGAAGTACCACTCCAAGGCTCCAGTTGGCTTCCTAGGAAGACCTAGGAACATAACCATAGAGACTGCCTCTAGAGTGGTTTTCTCCTCCTCCTCTTCCTTCTCCTTCTTCTGGTTTTTTCTTAACAGGATCCAGAGTGTGGGATGTCAGAATCATTCAGGAGAAGAGTGGATTAGGAGCCAGGTTTTCTGGACGTCTTGGGTGGTTTGAGAACTGAGGTTTCTGGAAGGAGTGTTGGTTCAGTGTCGCAAAATGGGAGTTTCTCATCTTCTCTTCCTCCCTGCAAGGTCCAAATCTGCTCTGGAGGGTCCCCCCAACCCTCTGGAGAAAGATTAGGGAGTGCACGGGGGTGACGGGAAAATCTGTTCCACTAGTGGTTCCCCTCATCAGATTCACAATATGTGTATTTCCAGTTGGCAAATACACACACACCACATTACTGGGTCCAGAGGGGAGAAGAGTTTGTGAAGAGTGGGACTAAAAGACCATGAAATGCAAAGGACATATATGTAGAGGAAAGTCAAGTGACTATTGGACCCAACTGTCATGTGAACTCTCCTTCAATGAGACATACAAATGGGCATTATAACACTATAAAGATCTTTTCAGCAACATGCTCCATAGCCATGAAATATGGTGAGTCCTTAACACCAGTTGTGAAGACTTACCTTATACCTCCACCATTCAAGTGCCAAACTGACCTTTCATTTGCCACTCTTTCAATGTAAGGACACACATAGCCCCTTTCTACCCTTTATCCCATCTGCTTGCCACAGTTTGATGCACTTGATCACCAAACATGTTTACTAGGAAAGAAATCCAATGAGGCCAATGACAGTCAATGGCCTTAGTAAGACAGAGATGACTACTTCTCGTGACCGCTCAGCTAGATAACACAACCTGGGGGGGGGAAATGGAACATTCCCCATCTTCCTTCAGAGATTTCACAGCTCTGATTGACTTCCAGCCCAACATTCCCATTGGCTAATATGTATTTATGTATTTATGTATTATTTATTAAAACATTTGTATCCCACCCTGTTACCACTGGGATCTCAGGGCGACATACAAACAAAACCAGAACAATATAAACCTAAATATTAACACAACTAAAAATGTATTAAATCATTAACAAATTAAAACTGGTAGAAATAACCAATAAAACAATTAAAACTATTTGTAACCATGGACAATTTAGCCCTCAAAGGCTTTGATAAAAAGCCATATTTTAACTTGGTGCTGAAATGAAGCCAGTGACGGGATCTACATTGCTGCTTATATCGGTTTATAATGGTTATGACAACTGTTCAGGCTCATGCCACATTACATATACCGTTTTCATACCGTTTTTAAAGTGTTATAGCCTGCTTAGTGTAGATCGGGGTAACAGTTGGGCCTCCACAGGGAGGGTGTTCCACAACTTGCCAACACTGTTATCTTTTGGGCACCAGGTCAAGACTTTTCTCTTCTCCCAGGCATTTAACACCATTTAACAACGCTAAGTTTGTTTTTTAACGGACCCCAGAACTGTTCTTTTTAAATGGATACCATTGTTTTTATACTGTTGTTTTTATGTTTTTACATTTTGTATACCTTTTAAATGTTTACTGTTTTTAACTTTTGTAAACCGCCCAGAGAGCTTCAGCTATGGGGCGGTATATAAATGTAACAAATAAATAAATAAATAATAAAGTGGGTGCCACAATAGAAAAAGCCCTATATCGCTATACTGAGCCAATTTTGCTAGTTGTCTCCTGCTGATATTTTAGCTTTAGGAGAAGGGATGAATCTTTCAATTTCAATTGCTTTCATTTTCCCATTTTTCCAATCTAAAGTTCAGTCCTTCTGATTTTTTTTTTAAGTTCACATGACAGTAGTGTGACCATATGAAAGGGAAGTCAGGGCTCCTGTATCTTTAACAGTTGTGATGAAGAAGGGATTTCAGCAGGTGTCATTGGTATGCATGCAGCACCTGGTGAAATTCCCTCTTCATCACAACAGTTAAAGCTCCAGGAGCCCTATCCTCTTTTGTACAGTGGCCAGATACAAAAGTGGGCATGGTTCCTGCAGCTTTAACTGTTGTAAAGAAGAGGGAATTTCACTAGGTGCTGCATGTATGCAAATGACACCTGCTGAAATTCCCTTTTCTATACAGGAGCCCTGTCCTCCTTGTCTCTCCAACACTACTACACAGGAAACAAGATGTCATCCATGAAGAGGTGGCCATTTTTCTTTCTTTGACCAGGCTTGCAAAAGCTTTGTGCTGAATTGAAAAGCCATAAAGGTAGCCAGGTGGGGTTAAAGAGAAGCCCAAGTCCAGATGTACATCAAGCAGGATATAAAACTTTGAAAACGGTTTCAAAATGGTATATGGAGTTTGTCCTGGGCTCCAATATTTGTCAATACCATTATAAACTATTATAAAGCAGTAGTATTGATCCTACCCATGAGTTCCTATGAGCCAGTGGGGAAACACATCACCATTTTATCATTTTATTTATTTATTTATTTATTGCATTTCTATACCGCCCAATAGCTGAAGCTCTCTGGGTGGTTTACAAAATTAAGACAATTCAAGTATAAAACAACAGTATAAAACCATACTATAAAATACAATGTAATTTTTTAAATTTATTGACAGAAAAGTGCTAGAGGGAGGCATTCCTGGACTATCCTGGAATGGCAATCTTCAATTGAAGGACTGGGGACTAAAAACTCATACCCCCTCTAGGTTGACCATATGGAAAGGAGGACAGGGCTCCTGTATCTTCAACAGTTGTATAGAAAAGGGAATTTCAGCAGGTATCATCTATATGCAGGCAGCACTTGGTGAAATTCCCTCTTCATTGCCACAGTTAAAACTGAAGGAGCTATCCTAGAGTGACCAGATTTAAAAGAGGGCAGGGCACCTGCAGTTTTAACTGTTGTGATGAAGAGGGAATTTCACCAGCTTCTCCATATATACAAATGACACCTGCTGGAATTCCCTTTTCAATACAACTGTTAAAGATACAGGAGCCCTGTCCTCCTTTTCCTATGGTCACCCTACTGTAGTCTTTCCAAAACTATCACCCTTAATATTTTGATTTGGCTGAGCCAGGTCTTCCACACAAGTCAACTGACAGGTGCATTTGCGGGGGGGGGGGGGATAGAGGAGGGGGGAGGCAGAGAAGAGGAACGCAGCGTCTTCTGCTGCAGTTCATAGAGCCTACATCACAAATGCATTTTTGTTGCCTCCCTGTGCCGTCTGGCGCCTGCTCGAGCTTTCTGAACTGACATCTTAAGACACTGCAGAATAGCTTCTTATTTCGCTTCCTGTGGGGCAGCTGTGAAATGGCATATTCTTAAAAACGTATTACAGTAGTTATGTTTTGAAAATCAATGTTTTTAATAATGGCTTTGATAGTGGGGTTTGTTGCAGTGCATTTCACCCTGCTGTGGGCTTGAGTGCTTTAATGAAGCGTTGAAAAGCACGCATGCACACACGCGCACACACACACACACAGCTTGGTTATTGTGAATTATCCTCCCCCCTTTCCCCCTCCCTGTAAGCCCCACTGTTTAAGTTGCTAGACTTGCAGATGCAGTGACTGTAGTTGCTATGTTTACTGTTTCAAATGAATGAGGGGGAAGAGAGAGAGAGAGAGAGAGAGAGAGAGAGAGAGAGGCAGGCTGTGTATTGCTTGCGCACACTAAATATATTTAAATTTCCCATGGCAAAGAGTCTTAGGATTTTGCTGGCAGCAGCATTGAAAACAAGTTCCTGCCACACAGGCACAATGGAGGGAGGTGTTCCCCCCTTTCTTTCTTTCTTTCTTTCTTTCTTTCTTTCTTTCTTTCTTTCTTTCTTTCTTCCCCCAGTTGAATTAAAAGCACAGAGAACAAAATTAGCTTGAAAATAAAACTGACGAGGAGGCAGGAGTACAAAGCTGACAAGGAGGAAGTAACCCCCCCCCCCCAACACCAAATAGGATCAAACAAGACTAAATGAGTGTTCTTTCCAGATGTCACAAGGAATGCAGAGAGCAAAGACTCAATCACAGCGTGAAAAATGCCCTGTGTGTCTTCATATGTGCTGGGTATATTTCTGTGTGCATAGCTTCCCACAAAACAATTGCCTCCAATAGAGAGCCAGTAAAAGATAGAGTAGGGGTGTGCAAAGTGGGTCTTCTCCACCTTGAAATTCGAGCCAGAGCTCCGTTGAGGCGATTCTCTGCCCTGATTTTGGAGCGGCTCCCCTTACTCTGCCCCGTCGGAGAACTGCCCGTTTTTGGATAACCGCTCTAGTCAATGGAAATTAATCAAATGCAGACAGATCCCTCATTTTTGAAAGAAATGAAACTTGGCACGGTGATAGCTCATGTAGTTCTTTAGATGTGCCACATTTGGAGCAGTTCCCTGCAAGCCTTGATTTTGAAAGGAATTTTTTAAAAGTTCATGATTTTAAAATTATTATTTTTTAAAAAATGTCATTGCTACAGATAAAGAGATGAAACTTGGCACGATGACAGTCCTTAAGTAGGGCTTTAGGCATGCCAAGTTTGTAACAGATCCATTCATGCCTTGATTTTTTAGGAATTTTTAAATTCCCCCCCTCAAACCACTATCCCCCTTAAACACACACACACAAATCCACCCCTACACATTTATGGAGGAAACTTACATCTTTTATACTTTGCTGATGCAAAGCTCCACTGCTGGTGCTGGACCCCCTCCCCACTGCACTAGAAGCCCAGCCAGCCAATAGGAGTAATAGTTTAACTGAAATAAAAAAGCCTGCCTGACTCAGGTGTAGAAGCTTACTCACTCATGACGCCAGCCCGCCCAGCAGCACTTTCACACTGTGGATGATTGACTTCTATGAGTCTGAGCAGAAACATGCTCCCTCTCTCCCCCACGGCCAGAACCAGCAGCCAGTTAGTGTAGCCCACTCCCTCGAACACTTTGATTGGAGGAGAACATGGTCACAGTCAGCACTGTGACAATTCCTAATTGGTTAGCCACAGATGCCAATATCAAAGCTACCCCTCACCCCAGTCAGTGTCTCCCAAATATGGAGATATTCAGTTCTCACACACACACACACACACGGAGAGAAAAAGAGAGAGAGAGAGAGAGAGAGAGAGAGAGAGAGAGAGAGAGAGAGCATGAAAATGCAGAAAAACAGCATTTGATGCCTGAAAAACAGTTGGATAATTTTGGAGAAGTTAGAAGCTCTGATTGGGCATGTCTGTGCTCTGATATTAATCAATGGGTTTGGAAGTGGCCAATCTCTGCTTTGGAAGATCGAATGCTCCGCAGATGTTCACAGTCACCAGATAAGTCCAGGGCAGAAAGCACACCCCTAATATAAAGTATTAAGAGGTCCACAGTCAAAAGCTTTAGCTTGTTATTCTAAATCCATTATTCTGACTCCACTATTCAAGTATCCACTCCCTTCTGACCACCACACGGTGCTTATGGTTTGAACACAGCTGTCCTTGACTCTTTTACCACTCTGGTTTCCCCTGATGCACATTGCCCTTCCTCTCTGTAAGTGTCCCTCCCCCTCAGCCAATGACTGACCCTTCTTTACCAACGGTCTGAATGTCTCTGAACATTCTTTGACACTGCACTCAGCCAATGGCTAAAGGTAGCCAGAAGCCAGTTAAAGTCTTACATGACTTAATATGGATAGGCAAGCCCGGTTCCTCCAGATGTTTTAGAATACAACTCCCATAATCCCGGGTCATTGGCTATTGTGGCTGAGGCTTGTGAGAGCAGTAGTCCCCCAAAATCTAGAAGGTACCAGTTTGCCGATCCCTGACTTAACATTTTCATCCACCCTGTCCCAGCCTAATGTTAATGGGTGTGCAGCAAAAGAACATATACCTGCGACAACATTATGCAGAGTTGTTGATTTTTTACCATGACTGATTGCAATATAAAATAGCGAGAGCTGTCAACTGCTTTAAATACATACAATCGGCTTATTGTCTGCATTTTTACTGATTGAATTTAGACAAATTGACATATTGTAGGAAATGCTGGCCGCCATTGCTGGATAAGAGAAAGGAGAAGGGAATTCATGTCCTTAGGAGGAGCTGATGAGAACCCGGCTGGAGTATGGGATACCTCTTTCTCCCTTCAGCATTTCCCTTATGAAAATGGCCTTTCCTGAAGTTGCTGTATGCCCCATAAACATGTGATGCTTTCACATTTTGCCCAGCAGAGAAAATAGCAGTTGTGGGGGGAGGGGGCAGTAGTAATTAAGAAAATGCACCCAGAGGGGGGGGATGTTTAACCCACTGTTCCACCATTAGAGTGCTGATCTGAATTGTCTCTGTACCAGTGGTTGCTATTGACCCTTTTACATTTTTAACATTGCAGAAGGTTCACAGATCTCTCACAACAAACACCTAGTTTGGCCCTCCTGAATTAAATACATGTTTTTTTATTGAACCGAGAGAGAGAGAGAGAGAGAGAGAGAGAGAGAGAGAGAGAGAGAAGGAGCTGTCCATGTTCATCCTTAACTCTCAGGCCTTAGCTGGACCTAAGGTTTATCCCGGGATCGTCCCTGCCTGCTCCCGGGATATCCTGTGTGTCATTTACATGAACAGGGATGACCCTGGGACGATCCCAGGATAAACCTTACGTCTAGCTAAGGCCACAGTCCCCACTGACTTTTTTATCCATCACTGCTGAAAAACAACACTTCCAGTGATTGCTGTTCCAGTTAATGCTTTAAAACGACCTTAAAATAACCCATACACCATGCTAACATGTGTCTTCTTACCCATTGTTGAGTGAACTATCTTATCCGAGACACATGCCTGGCTTCCATTTTTCACTCTTCCAGTCCATTGGCTGGTTTATGGTTTGAAACCAGCCTGCTGTTCCATCAGGCTCATTCAGTCAAGGCTGAAATGAGTCTTTTTCTTGGCTACTGCTTGCCTGCACTGGCTTCCCGGCTATAACCAAACGCCAGGGCATGAATATATTGACAAGTGCCCAAGCCTAATTTTGAAAAGATGTTGCATGAAACAAAGTAGTAGCCTGGTGCATGATGCTAAGGTATCTTTGACAGGCAAAGGTTAGGTTGGCAAAAGGCCTCTTCCTCCATATGTTATTTCATGCTCCGTTGTTAAGGCCATTGGACTCATCAGCACGTTTGCCGCTATGGCAAGGGTACACAATGTGATGCTGGCTTGGGGTGGGTGGGTTGGAGGCCACCCACACTTGTGCACACAAGTGCACACACAGAGATAAATTGGTGATCTGACGCATATTGCTCTTTTTTCAGTACTAGGGACAGCGGGACATGAGCAACCTGTATGAGGAACTCTCGGGGAGGGAGGGGAGAGTACAGACCACAGGGAAATTGGAGGAGGGAGGGTGAATTTGGTAGTGTGGGAGGTCAAGGCACCCCGGGAGGCTTCAGTAAAGGCTTTGGAGGGCGGCATGTGGGCTGTGGCCCCCGGGCTGCAGGTTGTGCACCCCTACACCACAGGTATCCCAACTATGCTCATACGGCCAGTTGGATTGGCTTCAGCAGCCATGTATTATATTGTATTTAATGTTGTTCCCCGCCCTGATCCAGAGGGAGAGGCGGGTAAGAAATAAATTGATGATGATTTGCACAGGGATATGTCACACTATGGTCTGATGGATTCCCCCTCCCTTCACTCCTCCGTGTGCTGGTCACACCATCACTCAGAAAGAGAAGCCAGTGCCACGTTCTGTTTCCCTTTCCATCCAGGGGCCAGCCCCAAATTCACTTTGAGTTTCCAGCTTGATCATATGCCTGGCTGGAGCTCTGTGTTGAGGAAGAGGGCTGGACGGGGGAACAGGAAACACACCAGCTTCCTGTACCAAGGAAGGGCTGGCATACCGGCGTGCACTTGTGCCAAGGAGCTGGGAGGAAAGTAGGAGAGATGCATTGGGCCCTACGGTGGCCAGGCCTTTACGTCTCATATCTCTGTACACCCCTCCAGCGTCTCTGGTGGCAGTGGTGATCCAAAATGATGACAAATAAACATCTACAAGCTTTGACGCAGAGCTTCTGCAGTGCAATCCTATATGTATCCCAATGAAATCAATGGGAATGACTCCCAGGTAAGCATGTATAGGATGGCAGCCTCAAAACAGTTTCCTGTTATAGAACACGGAGCTTTGCTCCTAGTGCCCTTGGGTGGAAGAGGCAGTGTTTACGCTTTGCTTCGGACATTTCTCTCCAGTACTCTACCCAGTCCCAGTTGATGGCCTAACCCTATTGCTTCAGAATAATAATTGCATGCCTGACAACCCAGCTTCCTCTCATTCTCTAAGTTGCTTGCTGCTGGCTAGCTCTTGGTTGGAGGCCTTTCTGGAGAGTTTCCCCTTATGCACAGTTCCATGCGCCTGGCTGACTCATGCTTTGAAATCACCCCCCGCTCATTCTTCTCCCGGGCAGACAGCCCAGTAATCCAAGGCTCAAATTAGTTTTGCTGGCTGCTGTATGAGCTGGCTCTCCCTTGCTTAGGGGTTCCCTCCTCTGTCTTAGGCCGAGTGTTCAGCAAATGTCGCTTCTAGCAGCCTCCCTACCTGCCCAAGTGCCAGTAGCTGGTGTGCGGTCCGGCTGGCTTATTGGCTTAGGGTCTGATTGAACTCCAGCTTAGGTCACTGGTGGAGCCGAGAGCATACGCTGCTGCTGGGTTATGTCTGCCCTACTTAGTTGGCTGTTCACCAGGCCTGCACAACTGGCCATTAGCAGGGCTTATGAAAGGCCTTTTTTATTAGTAGTATCTTTATCTCCCATCCTTCGTTCCCCCACCCGGCACTGCCCCACATACACACACAGGAATATAACCGATTGACAGGAGATTTATAAAGAGTTGTTCAGCGTTTTTCTTGTTCAACCATGACAGTTTCCCCTTTTCCAAGCACCCCAAGCTAACAACTGCAATGCTATTCGGTAAATAAATTCCACCACATTGAGACATTGTGGGTACCAAGGGCACATCCTCGATCTAACATCAGTACCCCCAAAAATACTTGCTTAGGAGAGAAATGCTGCTCTCGTTTCAGGAGCAGGGTTTGCTCTAAGGTAGGGATGTAGAAGAACTTTCAACCTAAGGGCAGAATTCTGTCTTGGATATGCTCTTGGAAGGGGGGGGGGATTCCGTTGGAGGAGGGAGCCAAAAGGTGAAAGAGCCAATAACAGCCTATTATAACACAGAGCTCTTACTGCCAGTAATTAAACCTTAGGAAAGGTTTCAACCCTATTAAAATGGGGGAAAGAACTGCACAAAAAACTGGGAACTCATCAGTGGTTGGGGGGGGTAGTGGCATGGCCTTCTGGAGGTCCCCAGAGGGCTGCATTTGGCCCCCCCTGGGCTTGAGCTTCAACACACTTGCTCTAAGGGGCTCCTCAGCATCCAAGATATGCCCACGTGGGAACCAGCAAAGTCCAGGTCCAGCACCTTTTTGGCAGATCCGTGAAAATGGCAAACAACCCTCCATCTTTTGTTTGGTTTTCTCCATTTCAAAGTCTGAGATTAATTAAAGTATCTAGTTCCACTGAGTCCTCTAGCCTGGCTGTGATCACCTGACTATTGGCATATTTTCAATTGCCGCAGGGTGACATCTACTCCCTCCATGTGGGGTTGGGCAGCTGAGAAACTCATGTAGATTCTGACAGAGACACATCTTTCCTTAATATACATAATTGGTTAACTGGAGACCTCCATTGTGAAATTCAGAGACATGCCAATTCTGATGGATAGCTGAGCTTTGGTTCATGTATTGGTTCAAATAAATAAATAAATAAATATTAAGTTTGCACTCAAATGCAAACTGAATGGATTTCTTTACCATCCATAAATACCATAAATTTCCTTAAGTGCTGGAGTAAAAACTAGTATCACCATCACCAACATCATTATGATCTGCTTTCTAGAGGCATTTAATAAGGAACAGATGAGATAGGCTGAGTTGAGCTTTCCGCATAAAGAACCTCACTTCTGACCCACTCTGACAGGATTGCCACCTTTCCCTCTCCCTTCCCTTAAATGAGCCCTGTGACTGTATCACTTCTTTAATAGGCAGAAATGCAACAGGTACAGCTTCTCCATCAGCCCACCTTCATATCGGGAAATGTTGCATTTGTTGATAAAGGCACAGGATGCTTAATTGCAAACATAAGATGCACTTGCTTTTAACTATTCAGGGATTGCCACCAGTCTAGAGTTCACTCTGGATATGGAAGGTTAATCCCATTTATTCAGAAGAGGACATGGATTTAGGGGAATTGAGAGTCTGTGCTTCTTTTACTAACTTAGTGGTAGTGAATGTTGCATCTCTACAGTAGTGGGGCAAAGTTTAGCTTGGAAAAAATGAGACTAAGGGGAGACATGTTAGAGGTGTACAAAATTAGGCATGGTGTGGAGAATGTGGATAGGGAGACATTTTTCTCGCTTTCTCAAAACACTAGAACCCGGGGTCATCCCATGAAACTGATTGGTGGGAGATCCAGGACAAATAAAAGAAAGTACTTCTTCACACACCACATAGTTAAATTATGGAACTTACTACCACAAGATGTAGTGATGGCCACCAATCTGGATGGCTTTAAAAGGGTTGGATAAATTCCTGAAGGTGAAGGCTATCAATGGCTACTAGCCCTGATGGTTGTACACTATCTCCAGTATCCAAGGCGATAAGACTGTGTGCACCAGTTGCTGTGGAACATGGGTGGGAGGGTGCTGTTGCACCATGTCCTGCTTGTTCATTCCTGGCCAATGGCTGGTTGGCCACTGTGTGAACAGAGTGCTGGACTAGATGGACCCTTGGTCTGATCCAGCATGGCATGTCTTAGGTTCTTATGTTCTTAACTTTGAGACTTTTGTTTTAACAAAACGTTTGCATAAAATTCCATATACATTTTTGTGTGCATTTCTCCTAAAACAATCCATTTTGTGTGCAATTTTGTCGAATATATGCACATTTATGCCAGCAATTTTCCAATACATTGCATTTTGAATGTCCCCCGCCCCCACTAAGCTATGCATTTCTGTGTGCACTTTCCCCTAATATAGTATACATAACTGGAGACCTCCATTGTGAAATTCAGAGACATGCCAATTCTGACGGATAACTGAGTTTTGTTTCACACATTGGTTCAAAAAAATAAATAAATAGTAAGTTAGCACTCAAATGCAAACTGAATGAATTTCTTTCCCATCCATAAATACCATCCTCCTACTCCAGCAACTCATGTACATAAGCACTCTGATATTGGAGGTAGCATTAGAATTGTGAGAGCCTGACTGGGTCTGGGAGTCCAATTGACTCCCTTGTATCCATTGTATGCAACCACGAAGACTCTGGAAATTGCATATTTCCCCCGCTGCATAAATGCTGTCCCTAAAGGCCCCATTTATGCGAGAGGAAAGGTGCAAATGCTCTTGCATAAATGGGGGCCTTTATGGATGCCATTTACACAAAGGGGGAAATTACGTAATTTCTAGAGCCTCCATTGTTGCACATTATGGAGGCTCCAGATGAGGGCAGATGGCTGCTGGACACTCACCGGACACTCCCAATCCACATTAGAAGTAAGTTTGCCCATCCCTAGGTAGCACTGAGCCATCAGGACTAGTAGTCATTGGGCTCATCTACACCAAGGAGGATATTCCAGTATGAAAGGGGTATGAAAGCGGTATATAAAAGGCAGGAGCCACACTAGTGTTTTGTAGAGGTATTGAAGTGCACTGACAACTGTTGGGTCCCATTGACACAAACCATATACCGCTTTCATACCACTTTCATAGTGCTATGTGTCATGGGCCCCAACAGTTGTCAATGCACTTCAGCACCACTCTAAAGCAGTAGTGTGGCTCCTGCAGTGCACTTCAATACCACTCTAAAGCAGTAGTGTGGCTCCTGCCTTTTATATACCACTTTCATATTGAAATATCCTGTTTGGTGTAGATGAACCCATTGATAGCCTTCTCCTCCATGAACTTGTCCAATCCCCTTTTAAAAGCATCCACATTGGTGGCCATCATTACACCTTGTGGCGAATTCCATAGTTTAACTACGCATTCCATGAACGTGCCCAATCCCCAGCTTCCTCTATAGCGTGTCGACCATCGTGATATATGCATCTACCCTGAGCCTGCATAGTCCTTAGCTAATCAAGGGACCATCTGTCTGCAATGACTTTGTGGGCTCTTTGAGGCCAATGTTTTCTTTTAAGTGCCCTCCTGAAATAACACTTATTAATATCATCAGTAATAATAAGGATAAATGATTGTCCTCTCAGATTCTGTCATCTGGTTAATTAATTCTTTCCCATGAGAAGTAATGAACCAAAACTGCATATGCTGAGTTGATGTAGTATCTCAGAGCAAGAGGGGGTGGGGAGCCCTCCATGATCTATTTACACATTGCTTTTGGAACCACCAGATAGCACCTTTGGGCTCTGAAGAAATATGTTCAATTTCAGTTATTGTCATCCAATTATTATTTTTCTAACATGGAAAATATGGAATTTGTTGTATCTAAGGGAGATATGGGCACTCCTGTAAACATTTGTTTTGGTCTGGAAGTGGATATTTTGGGAGGTGCAGCTCATGGAGGAGTGAGGAAAACCTACCCTTGCTGAAATGCAAGTTGGCATTGTGCTGCTAACTTGCACTGCTTCTGTGCCTTTAAGTGAAGGAATTTAGCTGGGGAAACCTTTCTTGGCATGCAGCTGTACTGACTGGGTTGGTGGTGGGAATCCCTTGCTTAATTTCTGCATGTCAGTCTGCGGGGGTGGGGGTGGTGTTAAAGCAAATTTTCCAACTGCACAAATGCCCTGTCAGACACCCCCCCTTGCCCCCACTCCAAGCCAAACACATTATTTCTCTTTCACGACTGGACAGATTATCTCCACCACTAGTAGCACCTTAAACTTAAAGACGGATTGACAGGGCCATACGGATACCCAGGAAGGATGACAGCCCAAGAGAAGTACATCACTGGTTGTCACCTACAGCCCCCAATTGAAACTACTGCAATGGACCATCAGTGAACTCCAACCCATCATCAGCACAGACACTTCTCTCTTGCAAGCCTTGGGAGGCAGACCAGTCCTGGCCTACAGACAACCTCCCAACTTGAAGTGGATGCTAACCAGCAATAGTACACAGGACAGAGACACAGGCAGAGGGACCAGACCATGCAATAGACCCAAGTGCCAACTCTGCCCCAATATCTATTCAAGCAACACTGTCACAGCACCCAACTTTCACCTGCATCCTTATATAATTTGTGTTACATGCCATCTCTGACTTTGTCTATTGTTAAGTTCTTAATAAACACATACACATAATGCATAACACATAACACGTGTCTTATTTTTTCACCACTTTTTTCAACTGCATATTATCAGATTTCCAACTGCACATTTTCCCCAATTGCACATTTTGTGTCCAACTGCACACCAACAAAAACCCTGTCAGACGGCTCCTAACGGCACAGAAGGAGGGCCAGTTTTAAAAAGAAAAGAAAAGTGGAAACTCTGAATTGCTTATAAACTCCTTTGTAAACCATGTAGAGATTTTATTTTATTACATTAAGTGGTATATAAGTGATATTAATAAATAAAGTGTGTTGCTTATCATTTCCCCTGTTCTTAAACATATCCCTAAAAAGGAAGCACAAGGCATGAAACTCTTAGAGGTACACTGATATTTAATACTGAATTGGTACCTCAATCTACAACTAATTAGCTAACATAATATCAACACTTCTGGTCTGGAGTATTTGGGGTGATTTCAGATATTGTTAGTGGCATCATTGTGCCAGAACCCCTCTTAGCACTGCTATCTCATATGGAAAGGAGGACAGGGCTCCTGTATCTTTAACAGTTGTATGGAAAAGGGAATTTCATTTGTATGCACCCAGCATACCTGGTGAAATGGCCTCTTCATCACAACAGTTGCATGCACAGGGACCATCCAGTGTCTACACCAGGATAAAGGGCTGGTGTAGACATGTCAACCCTATCTCTCTCACACACATACACACACACCACAGGACCAGAGCATTTTCCTCTTGATCTGGATGGATCGGTCAATTTCAGGCTCACTGAAATTGTCAGTGGTTTAAGATCAAGCTAATTCCGTCCCATGTCCACATGAGCTTGCATGCCAAAACAAAAATGCATGCAGAGTTCTACTTTCTGTGCACATTTTGTCTGCATTTTTAAGTATACACATTCTTTTCTAAGTACTTTACATTGCTGAAAGGCTGCTTCATTTTGTGTGCACGTTTCTCAAATATATGCAGTTTGTGCTCACTTCCCCCTCATTTCAATATTTATGCATACATTTGCCCTGAGATGGGCTACATGAGAAAGCTTGCAAAAATGTAGTTTTAAGAATGCAAATATGTTTCAACTCACTGAAAGGCTAAGGAGGTGTGATTTGGGTACATCCATTAAACAATTGCTTGTTTTTCCTCCTAAACCTTCTCCTCATCTCTCATTCTCTCTTACTGTCAATGATGTTACGCTTACTCCAGTCAAGGAAGCTCGTAGTCTTGGCTTTATATTTGATTCCTCGCTCTCCTTTATTCCTCATATTGAGGCAGTAGCTAAATCCTGTCGTTTTTTCCTGTATAATATTGCCAGGATTCGATCATTTTGTCTGTCTCTTCTGCTAAGACTCTTGTTCATGCATTGGTTATTTCTCGGTTGGACTACTGCAACCTTCTTCTCACTGGCCTTCCTTCTTCTCACATCAGTCCGTTGGTTTCTGTTCACCACTCTGCTGCTAAGATCATCTTCTTGGCTCGCCGCTCTGACCATGTAACTCCACTTCTGAAATCTCTTCATTGGCTTCCAATTCACTTCAGAATCCAATATAAACTTCTCCTGTTGACCTTCAAAGCTTTTCACTATCTAGCTCCTTCCTATCTCTCCTCTCTCATCTCACACTATTGCCCCGCTCGTGCTCTTCGCTCCTCTGATGCCATGTTTCTCGCCTGCCCAAGGGTCTCTACTTCCCTTGCTCGGCTTCGTCGATTTTCTTCTGCTGCCCCTTACGCCTGGAACGCTCTTCCAGAACATCTGAGATCCACAAGTTCAATCGCAGCTTTTAAAGCTCAGCTAAAAACTTTTCTTTTTCCTAAAGCTTTTAAAACTTGATTTTGTTCTGACTTTATACTGTTAGTTTTACCCTACCCAGTGCCTGTTTACCCTACCCTGTGCCTGTTTGCTTTCTCTTCCCCTCCTTATTGTTTTATTATGGTTTTATTAGAATGTAAGCCTATGCAGCAGGGTCTTGCTATTTACTGTTTTACTCTGTACAGCACCATGTACATTGATGGTGCTATATAAATAAATAAATAAATAAATAAATAATAATAACAACAACAACAACAACAACAACAACAACTTGATGTAGTTAATTTCTCACCTATCCCTATTCACCATTGCTGAATTCAGGCTGGCCTGGGAAATAGGCCAAACAATCACCTGATTTGGGGGTGAAGGGGATGGATTGGCTTATTTCTGAGTGAAGATTTTGAATAGGGGTGTGCATGGACCCCCCGCTCCGCCCCGTGGGCCGATCCGAAAATTTCGGATCGGCCCGCTCCGCGCCGCCCATACTCCGCTCCTCTTCGCCGCGGAGCTCCGGCTCCGAATCGGAGCTCTGCAGTGGAGGGGAGTGGCGCCAGGTAAGGCCAGGAGAGGAGGGCGGGGGGGGGTTACCGGGCCCTGCCGGCAGAGCCCGGTAAGGGACCAAGGGGGAAGGGGGCCTTACCTGCCTCCGTCTGCGGTCCGTCGGCTTCTTCAATTGAGCCCGCAGTTCAACCAGGAAGTCTGGGCCGCAAGTATGACCTAGACTTCCTCGTTGAAATGCGGGCTCAATTAAAGAAGCCGACGGACCTCGAATGGATGCAGGTAAGGGAGAGGAGGGGGTTTTACCGGGCCCTGCCGCTGTCACCGCATGGGCGACAGCAACAGCGGCAGGGCCCGGTAAACCCCACTTACCTTTCCGGCGGAGCTCCGGATCGAGGCGAAGGATCCGCCTTCACCTCGATCCTCTTCGCCACGCTCCACTGGCCCCCCAATCCTCTTCGCCTCCGCCTTAAGGGCAGGTGAAGCCCCCCACTCCGCTTCTAATTCGCCAGTCCGATTAGAAGCGGAGCACATCCCTAATTTTGAATAGGAAAATGTGCATTTTTGAGGGAGCATACCAAAATCATGCACTTGCCTTCCATAGTGTAAAACATAAATATTTGCACATTTTGGGAGTGTGCACATGAGTTCATAAATTTGCGAGCATTTCCAAAGATCATACTTTCCTGAACATGTTCTCATTCGAGGTTGTTATCATGGCATGTTTGCATGATTTGCGAACATTAAAGAAATCCCCATACTTCCTATTGATTGTCTCCTGTGAACAGTTCTCTAACTTCGATTCCCTGCTCCAGAGTACAGGACCGAGAAGGACAATAAACAAATATCCACATCCCAATCACAAATCAAAAGAGAAATTGTACTTCAACTTAAGGAAAGTCTATATTCATTCTCACTTCTTCATGGTGGTTTTTTTTTAAAAAAAAAATTGTTCATTACATTTTTCTCCTTTTCCATGTACATACTGTTCTCATATCTCATTGCTGAGCCTGCATGCTTTCGTAATTGAATACATCTTTCACATTTATTTTCTGACTCTAGTTCTTTCTGATTACCACCGCTAGTTCACTGGAGCAAGCTCAATACAACAACAATTCAAACCAATTTTCACTAATGCCTGCACATGAAACAGCTTTTAAAAGAACAGTAAAGGAACTGGTGAAAAAAGAAAAGAAAAAGTTGGACCACAGCCCTCTGGATTGTCTGTAGATATCACAAGAGACTTGGGAAACTCATCTCATATTATGCTATTTCACAACCCTGAATAATCAACGCTTCACCTTGTTTCCATAAAATGGAGGTGGGTCGAGAACCTTGCCAGCTTTCTCTGAGTATCAGCAGATTTAACTTCCTTTGCAATGTTTTGTGCTTCCCCTGGGCTTTTACTTCCAATAATGAGATTAACTAAGCTACACATCCACATTAAGTTATCTATGGCAGCTGACAATTTTGCAAGGGTCATCGGCGAATATAATTAAGATGGATCAGTCTGGAACTGGTATCAAGATGATCAATCTTAGATCAGATTTATTCCCAGGACTCGAGATATTATTGAAGGAGGAGAGGAAAGCTCACTTGATTAGTCTCCGAACTGGAAAGTTTTGCCAATCAGTGGCTAGTGCATTAAATCATCAGCTTTTGTAGATAAGCGGGCTTCCCAAACAAACTCTCACTTTCTTCCCAGTTGTTAAGTGCTTGTTGGCAGCAGAGATACACTATGGATCATGATGAGATTGTCCTTGAGAAAAGGGAATGAATGGGGTGCTTAATCTCTTCCCCCACTTCCCCCCCTTGCAAATAAGCACTGAAAATTAGACCCATAGGCTTAGTTCGGACGACACATTAGTCAACAGTGGACAGTTTAATCAAGAGGTGATTAAATAGTCCACCGTTGACTAATGTGTCATCTGTCGGGCAAAAACCATGCCATGGTTGGTTATTTCCAAAAAATAACAGAGATATTTTTCTGCACAACCATTGGTTATTTTTCTGCACAACCATGGGCTCCATGATTTATTTCCCCTGCCAACAGAGTGGTGAGGCAAGAGCAACAGAAACCCTGGCCACTCTAGCCCAGTGGGACTCCATTAGCAGGGGAAATAATCCCGTGCCAGCAAGTGCTTGGAGAGCCCCAATTGTGCCATCCCTTGGTGGGCACATGCTGTCCCTGGGTGGGGTGCTGCCAATCCCTACTTTCTACCAAAAATAGCACTAACAGCTATACAATCACTAATAGAACCCTATAAAAACAAGGATACACAAATGCATTAAAAACACAATTCAAAACTCAATGAGGACAGATGAACCACAGCCTCCAACCCAACAAATCCACTTACACACCAAAGGCCCATTTGAATAAAGTGATATTTTTCTGCCAGCAGAAGGACAGCAATGAGCGAGCTAACCTAGCCTCTCTTGGCAGGGAGAGCTGCAGCCAGGGAGCAGCCACTGAGAAGGCCCTCTTTTGTGTTGTCACCAATGTGCCTCTGAAGGTAATGGTCTCCAGAAGATCTTAAGACCTGGATGGGACTTGTATGAGAGAAGGCAGTCTTTCAGGTAGCCTGGTCCAAAGCCATATAGGTTTTTGTAGGTCATAACCAGCACTTTAAATTCTGCTTGGGAACAGACCGGTAGCCAATTTAGTTGTTGTAACAAGGGAGTCACATGCTCTCTGTAACCACAGCATTCTGGCCAGCTGATGTTTCTGAACAGTTTTCAAAGGCAGCACCACATAGGGTGTGTTAAAATAGACCAAATGGGATGCAACTGAGGCCATAGCTAGACCTAAGGTTTATCCCTGGATCATCCAGGGGTCAAACCTGTTCATCTAGGGTATCCAGTGCTCAGGTAGGGGCGAACCCTGGATGATCCCAGGATAAACCTTAGGTCTAGCTGTGGCCTTAGGCATGGGTGATGGCAGCCAGATCAGATGTCTCTAGGAATGGGTGCAGTTGGTGCACTAGCCTAAGATGTGCAAACACTCTCCTGGCCAGTGAAACCAGTGAAACCTAGCCATTCAGGTTCAAGGCTGAGTTCAGAAGCACATCAAAACTGTGAGCCTGCAACTTCAGGGTTGTGCCTGGATGGAAGACCTTCTAGGAATCCATGTGTGCCATCCCTAGAGGAAAGGTGGGCTTTATCTGGAATAAATACATACACTCAATTCATGGGATTTGCTGCCCATAAGGTATAGTCATGGCCAATAGTTTAGATTGGCTTAAGGTGGGATTAGACAAATTCACTGAGAACAGCAGTGGGAAAGGGTTATTACCTACATGGTTGGCTTCCCAGAGGGACCAGTTGCCTTCTTTGGGAAACCCAATGATGGACATGATGAATCCTTGGGCCTAATCTCCACCAAGCAGGATATAGCATTATGGAAGTGGTATGAAAGGGAGATATAAAAGGCGTGCTCCTTTCGTGTGTGTGTTTGGGATATGTGGCTTGGGTGCAATTGCACCAGTATACTAATTTAGCAACTCATTGAAACATTCATTCACCCCATCAGTAGTCTTGCAGGATTTATGAAATGAAACATACAGCACAATCTTATGCATGCCTATATGGGAGTAGATCTCACTGTGTTCAATGGGCTAAAGGTGCAATCCTAAATGAATTTGCTAGGGAGTATGACCCATTGAACAAAATGAGACTTACTTCTAAGCAACCATGCATAAGATTTCACTACACAGGTATCCATCCATGTTCCGAGGATGCATGGAGGCATCAATTGAGGAATAAAGAAAATGGCATGGAATATGCCCAGATTTCCAAGGCATAGCCCACTTTTATTGAAACAAACAAAGTGATATGAAAGGGGGATATAAAAGCAAGGAGCCACACTGCTGGTTCATAGCGGCATTGAAGTGCACTGACAACTGTTGGGGCCCATTGCCTTCATGCGAGCTATATCCTGCTTGGTCTGGCTCCTGCCTTTTATATACCACTTTCATGCTGCTTTCATAGTGTAATATCCTGCTTGGTGTAGATTAGGCCTTGGTCTGATCCATTAGGGCTTTTCATATGTTCTACAATAAATTACCCATATATAGAGAGTCTAATCTTCCCCCAATGACAAGAAAGATGAGTGTAGTTTGCTGTTTCTAGCACAGCTCTTCAAATTTTCCCTTTACTCCACTTCAGCTGTACTGTGGCAAGTTAGTTGGCAAACAACTGACAAAAGGATGAAGTGGTAAAGAGCAAATAAAGTCATAATCTCACTTCATGCACATAGATGAACTTTAGGATAGGAAATTGCATGCTCTTCACAATAGAAACTGTAGTCTCCCGAAAGAAATTCTAGCATTCGGATGAAGCAATTTACCTATGCTATTCAGTGTGTGATATGCCTGCTAAAGTTAATGGAAAATGTCCCCAAAGCAAAATTTCCCAACAGATTAACATAGGGAAATTAACTACCTGGTGCCAGCCGACATCTCCCATTAAGTTTCCATTTGAAAGCACAATGATTCCTATAAAAAGTAGGAAAGCAGAAGAATTTCCCTCATCATTGGAGGGTTAAAGTAGCCTGCCGCCTTTTCCTTGCCAGCAAGTATCATCCTGACTTCGTTCTTTTTTATTGCATAGCTATAGCCTTTGATGATACGTTATCCTAATATGTTCTGGGAGCTCTGTTGCTATAATGTATTAGCGTAATACATCATCAAAGTGCTGTCGCTTGTAGGATACATTATTGCTTGATGTGGAAATGGATGCCAGGGGCATATTCCAAAGACTTCCCTTTCTGTAGTGTTGTATTAAATGATTTCCACTTTCTTTCTTTCTTTCTTTCTTTCTTTCTTTCTTTCTTTCTTTCTGTTCTCGCTTTCTTTCAGAGAGATGAGCATTATTCAATATGCAAAGAGGTTCTTAACTAAAAGTGTGGAGAAACATTTTATGGAATTTTATGGCATTTGGATGCAGAGCACAGCCTCATTAATCTGGGGCCCCTTATATAACAGGATAAGTATTATGTCACCTGCTACTTGGCATTTAAGCCAGAATTCATCTGGTTGAAATAGGTAGACCTTACTTCCTATACAAGAGCAGCAGAATAAGAGTCAGCAGGCCCAACAGGGAGGCCAGATTTCTCCACTCATGAACAATTAAAGTGTTCGGAGCTCTCTGACAATGGCCTCATCTACACCAAACGGGATATTGCACTATGAAAGCAGTATATAAAAAGTCAGGAGCCACACTACTGCTTTATAGTGGTATTGAAGTGCACTGACAACTGTTGAGGCTCATTGACACATATCATATACCGCTTTCATACCACTACACCCTGCTTGGTGTGGCTCCTGCCTTTTATATACTGCTTTCATACTGCTTTCATCATGCAATATCCTGCTTGGTGTAGATGAGGCCTAAGAAACAAAAGTTGAGCAGTGGTAAAATAAAGGATTATTATTTTTTTTAAAAAAATGCATATTGTTTTCCAAAACACCACAGTTACCTCTGCATATCCTATTCTCCATCCTGTCCTCATGGTTTATCTGCCTTGGGAGAATGAGAATTTCACTTACACTTCCTGCCTCCTTAGGGAGGATGTGGCATTAAGGCTTGTGAGCCTTAACTCCCAATTTCCCTGCTTTTTGGTGCTTGGTTGAAAACTGTAGAGCCTTAACGTTATTTTATAAACCGTAGGTTTTTTGTTTAATGAATAGGAATACATTCCATTTGGATCCATCTTAGGACTCATTGGATACCACATCTAGAGAGGAGGGAAGCTCTGAATGTGTTAGGGATGGGTGGGTAGTCATTTCCTGGTCCCTGTCAGTTTCACATATGTTCATTTTTAAGTCCATCCCTTCCTTTTTCTGCATTAATCTGATCTATCTATCATATATATATATATATATATATATATATATATATATATATATATATATATACACATTCTATATAAATAAAATTGTAAATGTTCATTTGAAACAGACGTTATATCTCCGAAAGTTCTTCACCGATTGCTTTGAAATTTTGACACAACGTTGCATTAGAATACACGAGCGTTGTTATGTAACTATGTTCTATATGGGGACAAAAGTTTGTCTTAAAATCGAAGAAATAGGCCTCCTCAAAACCAGTCCTGCTGATCATTGTGACATTGCCAACCAGTAGGCCAGTCCACTGCCTCTGCCTTCTCTCTTATTTGCATGTTCTCTCACAATTGGCTGAGTGAATATAGATGTCACACCTGTGACAGTTACACGTTCTGAAGAAAGGTAACTGCCAGGAGTTTCCGCTAACCTCCTCACCGTAAAAACATCCTTTTTTAAAAACCAAACAATCTGCTTTACTTCATCCAAATAATGCCTCACAGAAGATCACACTTAGGTCGTCGTACTCGCAGAGCGGAAGCACTGCGACGAGGAATTGCAAATCAGACTGAGGAAGAACGGGCATCAGCAAACGAGAAAAAAAGAAAAAGAATGCCTCAAATACGTGCCAAGGAACCAGCCAAGCAACGTTCAGCCAGACTTGAGGATGCACGATTGCGAGCACGGCAATCGCGTTCTACAGCTTCAGATCTGCTTTGTTCTCAACAGAATGAACGCGACAGGCTGAGAGTGGCTGAAAGACGTCAACAAGAAACAGCACATCAGCGTCAAACACAACTCCGTGGTAAACAATCACACGATTACAATCACCTTGCATTCCGGTACAACCCAGCTGATGATTATAGTTTGAGGCGGCATGTTCTCATCGGCACTATGACTGAAGTGTGTCCTTATTGCAAGGCTCTTAAATTTAATGGAGAAACAAAAGGAATGTGTTGCGCTGCTGGAAAAATTAAACTGCCTCAACTTGGAGAACCACCAGAGCCATTACAAACTTTGCTTGCCGGATATACTGCAGAATCAAAGCATTTCCTATCTAACATCAGGAAATACAACTCATGCTTCCAAATGACATCGTTTGGCGCAGAAATCATCACAGCTCCATTTATGCCAACTTTCAAAGTCAAAGGACAAATTTATCATAAAGCCGGCTCCTTCCTTCCATTTCAAGATAGTCAACATAAATTCCTACAAATGTATTTCATTGGTGATGGCAATGATGAATTGAATGCACGCTGCGGAATTTATACAGGCATAAAAAGGTCCATCGTTTCAAAACTGCAACAGCTACTTCACGAAAAAAACAATTTAGTACATTTGTTCAAAACAGCAATTGACATGATGCCATCTGATACACACAAGATTGTTATTCATGCTGACAAAACGCCTGCTGGAGAACATGTGCGAAGATTCAATGCTCCAACTATAGACGAAGTGGCAATTGTTATAGTCAGAGATCAATCTTGACAGGACCTTTCAAAGGTGAAGATGTCCTCATTCCTCGCATTCCTATGATTCCAACAGATATGCCATTTCAATTTAAGAGATTGCAATTCCCAATTCGATTGGCGTTTGCAATCACCATCAACAAAGCTCAGGGCCAATCTTTAGAATTGTGCGGTTTAGATCTAGACACAGATTGCTTCTCACATGGACAATTATATGTTGCGTGTTCTAGAGTCGGCAAACCAGACGATCTCTATATCTACACAGACAATGGAACAACTAAAAATATTGTATATCCACAAGCATTGTGAAATTAAACATATTAGAAACATCCGCTTTGTCTTTTCCTTCTTTTCAATTTAACCAGACTGAGCCACAGCAACGCGTGGCAGGGTACAGCTCTTAATATCTAGATCTAGACATGTAGATATATATTAGCAATCTGCATGAAAATTTTTATATATGCACACTATCCTTACTTTGAAATATATGTCTGCCCCTCTGAGAGCTCCATCAGATGGGGGGAAATCATGCTTCCCTACCGTCACTTCTCCACCGTTGCTTTTGTTGCTCAATACTTCCTCTTTCTCAGAGAGAGGGGAAAGAGGAAGTAAACAATGTACATGTGGCCCTTTTCAGTGGGCTGTTTTCATAGTGCTGCTTTTCCTGCACAAAGGAGATAGTGGCAACTTCCATCTTTAAAAATAAGTCGGACTTACTGGGGTGTTGTTGTTTTTTATATCATGGGAGGAGGCGAGAAAGGGCAGGAGATGCATGGGAGGTGAACAATATTGTGAATAGGACCCATGAGTGCCCAGTAACAAGAGTAAACACACTGTGAGCTTGTATTTTGCCCTAGCTATAGTTAGTGGGGCTTGGTGTCTTAATAATAATAATAATAATAATAATAATAATAATAATAATAATAATAATAATAATTTTATTTCTTACCCGCCTCTCTGTTTGAATCGAGGCAGGGAGCAACATAAAGATCCTGTAAGCTCATCCTCTCTGTACAGCATATTGGGATTAAATAAATAAGTAATTAAATAGGAAGCAATTATCTACCCGTACATTTTATCTCTGAAGTGATGAAATTAGTGTTGTTATAAGTTGCCATGGAAGCATGTTCTGAGTGATGGGAAGAGACACATGGGTCACCTGGTTGACATTTTTCTTTTTTGTATCAGACGGTTTTGGCTGTACACTTGCTGAATTTTCAATATAGGTCTCTTCCCCCACCCCGTGGAGATTCTGAGCCAAGAGTACTTTGAAAGCTCTCTCTAAATGCAGCATGCCTTTGTAGAGCATGTCTTGGGATATATTTGCAGATGAGCAAAGATAAATCCTTGTGGCACACAACATGCTGTCAGAGGCTAAAGAAGCCGGTGAAGGACGGCAACTGACTTTGTAGTGCCGGCTTTGTACAAGGACAAATACACCTCTGAATTATGTATGGAGATTAGGAACAGAAAAGATGGGAGCCCGTCTCATCCATGTGCCACTAAACAGGCAGGATTGGTCCCTCTGGGATATATGCTCAAGTGCTCTGGGCAGTCTAGTTTAAAGTGGTCCAGTGATGAGGCTTTTACCACTCCCTTTGGGAAACTATTTCACAAGTTCACACGTCTTACTGATAAGTGGATTCCGCTCTCTCACAGCAAATCTGCCGCCCCCTTGCATTAGATTCTTATTACTTCCTTATACCTTCTACTTCTTTGGATCTTTCAAGTTGCAACCCTCAGTTATTCACTGACCAAAAGCAACGTGTGGGGGATTTTTTCTTTCCTTTTCTCTCCCCACCCCTTGCCTGCCTAGGATTGTCAACGTATATGTCATTGAAGTTAGTAAATAGACTGGGATTCACATTTCTTATTTATTTATAATTATATTCCCTAAATATAATAGTATCTCTATGCAGTTCACATATAAATATTAAAAATCACTATTTGAAATATAATATTATAAACAATTCCAATGACAAGAATAATTTTACCATTTGAATTCCATAGTGATATGGTCACAATACTGCCTGGACAACTTTAGGTCATTTTAGGTATTCAAAATTTAATGTATATAAGTCTAAAAGAAATGCAAATAAAATATCTATGTATCTATCTATCTATCTATCTATCTATCTATCTATCTATCTATCTGTCTAAATTATGTGTATGTTCTGGGCTCATCTATACCTAAGGGTGTAGTGTGAGGGAGGGGGGAGGATCACAGACTTACGCTTCTGCGATCCTCCCCCAGCGTCTATACGGCTGTGCCTCATCCCAGAAGGGAAGAAAGTTGTTGTTGGTGCCTTCCCCCCTTTTTTCTTTTTAAAGAGGAGCCTGATCATGCAGCAAAAAGGTAAAGGACCCCCCCCCCCGGTGTCTTATCCCTTGCCATCCCAGGGATGGCAGAATTGCTGCCCACCAACATGGGCCTGGAGCCACCCTGCACAGCTCTGTGCTCGTTTTAGCACCCGGGAGGTCATGCTACACCAGCCGCGATCCTTTGGGTTGTCCCGGGACCATGGAAGAACTGGAAAATACATGGTCCCAGTTATCCGGTTGACCCTGGAATCCCCTGTGCATCATTTGGATGTACAGGGACAACCTAGAGACGACCCTGGGATAAATGCATGGTGTAGACATTCCCTCTGTCTTTCGTTCCATCAAAACTGACATCAGTTTCCCAGAGGACCTTTTCTTCTGTCGCCCCTGGATTATGGAATGGCCTGTCAAAGGAGATTCATAATATCAACTCTCTGTGTGATTTTAAGGCAGCTTTGAAGACTAGCCTTTTCCGGCAGACCTACTCAGATTAATGTAAAATCTAGAATTTTTAAAATGTGTTGATTCCTGTACTAATGTTGTTCCCACCTCGATCCAAAGGGAGAGGCAGGTAAGAAATAAATAAATTATTATTATTATTATTATTATTATTATTATTATTATTATACTGACCATAGGGGCTCCAAGGAGGTCTCCTATCTAGGAACTAACACAGACCTGGACCTGCTTAGCTTTAGCTGCTACATCTTGCACTTTCAGACCTTGCCACTCCTAACATCTCATTGCACTTTAGCACAGGCTGGGCAGGGCAGGATTTCCTATCCAGAAGAAGCCACACTGAGGGCAGGGAAGCCTTGCTCCTGGCTCCTGTCTTCACTCTGGCTTGGCTTCAGGATGACATCATCAAAAAGAGAACAGGAGCAGGAACCATTTCTTTTTCTGGGAAAGAACAGAAGGATGTTTGGAAAATGCAGTGCCCAGCAGCAAAAGGGAGAATGATCGTTGCGATTGCGAGGCAGCGACAGCAAAACAGGTGAGTAGAGGCAGTGTGGATTCAGGATGCTACGAGGAACACCCTTTTTGATAAGGCCCCCTCAGGGCCAGTTTAGCAACTCTGCACACCCTCAGGGAGCATCACAGAGATCAAAGCTTTCACTGTGCCCCTTTCCCACCTCAATAATCTGCTTTCAAGCTCCATAACCTTCCCCAGTCTCCAGGAAACAAAGGCCATAGCTAGACCTAAGATTTATCCCTGAATCGTCCAGGGGTCAAACCTGTCATCTAGGTGACACACAGGGGATCCAGTGCTCAGGAAGGGGTGAAC
This sequence comes from Elgaria multicarinata webbii, assembly GCF_023053635.1. NCBI lineage: Eukaryota > Metazoa > Chordata > Lepidosauria > Squamata > Anguidae > Elgaria > Elgaria multicarinata. The sequence continues at coordinate 17,215,955 of NC_086174.1, read as the reverse complement.
CCTGGGTGATCCCTGGATAAAACTTTGGTCTAGCTGTGACCAAAGTTTGTCTTGGTCCTCACCACTCCTTACAATGTGGATTTCCAGTCCTTACATTTCATTGCCTCCCCACGCCTGACCCTCCCAGGCCATTTATATAGCAGCCATAGCAGCTTGGACATGCTGCTCTTCCCTGGCATCTCATAAGAACATAACAAGAGCCCTGATGCTGGATCAGACCAAGGGTCCATCGAGTCCAGCACTCTGTTCACACAGTGGCCACTGAGTCATCAGCCAGGGATGAACAAGCAGGACATGGTGCAACAGCACCCTCCCACCCATGTTCCCCAGCAACTGGTGCATACAGGCTTACTGCCTCGAATACTAGATATAGCATGCAACCATTAGGGCTAGTAGCCATTTCTGGAATTTTCCCCCCTCCCCATGGGGAAAAAAAAAGTTATTTAAAGGACATTCAGCTTGGCTCTAACTAAACCTCCCTGGGACTGCAAAAATGAGGGAAGTTGTCATATACCTGATGGCCATTATGAGTGGGGTCACACAAGTTTGGCACATCATCAAACAAAAGTCTAGAACATATCAAGCTAATTTTGTGGGGAGGGAAGGAAAGCGTGGATTGAATCCAACACTGACATTTCATGGATAGAACCAGTTCTGTCAATAGAACTGGAAGGGGTGTGTGACACCACCATCTCCCACACAAGGCTTTGACGTGCACACTTCCCTCAGGCTAAGCACCACCACTTAAATACCTGAGGAAGGGGTAAAAAGAAAAGTATAACCTTTCCCTTATAGCAGAGGGAAAAGGTAAGGCGTTTTGGAAAAGGTTTTTCTGTGGATATAGCAGGCTGAAGGTTTAATGTAAAGTCATGGAATCATAGAATAGCAGAGTTGAAAGGGACCTACAAGGCCATCAAGTCCAACCCTCTGCTCAATGCAGGAATCCACCCTAAAGCATCCCTGACAGATGCTTGTCCAGCTGCCTCTTGAAGGCCTCTAGTGTGGGAGAGCCCACAACCTCCCTGGGTAACTGATTCCATTGTCGTACTGCTCTAACAGTCAGGAAGTTTTTCCTGATGTCCAGTTGGAGTCTGTTTATTTATGAACTAATAGAGCAGGAGACACAGCCAAAGTGACACGTGGTTTTATGGCAGCAAAATAAAGAAAATGTTTATTGTTGTTTACAGTTCTTAGTTCCTTCAAATTATATTCCAATCCTGCCTATCAATATATATATATATATAAAAGCACAGACTGCTCCTCCAAACCAGTTATAGTTTTTGCCCTCTGGCGCCATCTAGGGACGTTCCTCAGAAATGCGGCCTTCTAGGAAGTTCCAAGTTCCGAGAAATAGTTTTTGCCCTCTGGCGCCATCTAGCGACGTTTCTCGGAACTACAGCCTTCTATGGAAGTTCCAAGTTCTGATAGTTTTTGCCCTCTGGCACCATTTTACCGTCTACCGACATTTCTCAGAACTGCGGCCTTCTATGGAAGTTCCAAGTTCCGAGAAAGATAACTGCCAGGACCTTCCGGCCTAGCAGAGGGGCCAAAACCCACTCTCACTAAGTAATTTGTCTCATGAGGGTAAATTTGATAGAAGGCTAACTTCCTCACCAGTTATAAAAATGTTAGCAAGGCTTTTACTTTAACGTTGTGGCAATGTCCAGAGTCCGACGGTCTGAGGACATAAAGTTAAAAATTATGGATGGGAAAGAACAGGGGAAGTTGGTTCAAAATCTTAGAAAAGTGTATACCAAAAATATTGTATTCAAAGAAGTCCTAACAAAATAAATACACCTGTTGTATGACGGGCTTTTTCACTACCCTATTTCTTCGATTCTAAGACACACTTTTTCCCCATATAAACATCTCTAAAAATGGGGTGCATCTTAGAATCGCGGGTGTGTCTTAGGGTTTTTTTTTTCTGTTGGTGGTACTGAAATTAGTGTGCATCTTACAATCGATGGCATCTTACAATCGAAGAAATATGGTAGTTCTTAATAATACTGGTAGTAACCAATCTAATAATAACAATCCTTAGTCTGTATGATCTTATTTTCATTCACTCCTCACACAACTTCTGACAAGAACACACTCAGCTAAACACATCTACCCTCTAAACCAAATCACCAACCGAACCCCTCAGACCAGTCAGCTCCCCTATATATAGACTCCTCCCCCTGTTTCCACAGCATCACCAGCCACACCCACTCAGTCCAACATTCCGTACTCTCTAGACTCACTCAGACATACCTAAGGGAATAGAAATGTGGGTACCGCCACAGGGGGCAACTCCCCATCCCCCTTGCAGGCTCCCCAAGTGCCCTCAAAATCTGGTCCGGAGGGCTGAGAAATCCTCTGGAACAGATTTTCGGGTAGTAGGGAAGGCTGCTAGGGGAATGAAAGGGGAAGGAGAAAGTCCCATCAAGCTAGTCAACTTCTGCTAGCATCATGTTGAATTTAACAGGCTTTGGTTCAATGAAAGGAGATGGCAACCCATTCTTTTTAGTAGAGATCTAAAGCACTTTGACTTGGATCTAATGTCTCAGGGAGATTTGCTTCCATGAAAATGAAGAACAACGCATTTGGGGTTGCATTGTTGTTAATTATTATTATTATTATTATTATTATTATTATTATTATTATTTGTTTGTTTGTTTCTTACCCGCCTCTCCCTTTGGATCGAGGCGGGGAATAACATTAGTACAAGAATCAACACATCTTAAAAATACTTGATTTCACATTCATCTGGGTCTGGGTAGGCCTGCTGGAAAAGGCTAGTTTTCAAAGCTGTCATTAAGCTTCATCCCATGTACCTGCTTCCCGTATCGCTAAGCTTTCGCGGTTTTGTTGTTTTTGCTACCGGGCGACCTATCTTTTACATACCAGGAAGTGAGTTTAAGGGGGGAAATGTAAAAAATCATAAAAAAATCAATGGATGACCCAATTCAATTCAAATTTGGTATGCTTAAAGCTCTCCCTAATATCTATTACTGTGCCAATTTTGGTGTCTTTATCTTTAAAGCTTATGCAGATGTAAGCATTTCTTTAAAATCCTGCTCCTGCACCCCAGCGGCAGCTCGGAAAATACGCTCAAAAAGTACGGCGAATCTTTTGGCTTTATTGCACAATTAAGGCAGGATGCATGGGAGTACTTCACAATCAAAACAGAATATAAGGTGGAAAACTTCTGAGTTCTTTGCATGAAATTCTCAGTGATTGCACAGTATAACGCTGGTGTGATAAAGCTCTTAAAATCACAGAGAGAGTTAATTTTACGAATCTCCTCCGGCAGGCCGTTCCACAATCTGGGGGCAACAGAAGAAAAGGTCCTCTGGGTAATAGTTATCAGCCTAGTTTTGGCTGACTGAAGTAAGTTCTCCCCAGAGGACCTGAGTGTGCAGGGCGGACAGTATGGGAGAAGGCGATCCTGCAGGTAACCTGGACCAAAACCATGTAGCGCTTTAAAGTACCACGAAACTCATTCCACATGCCTGTAGAGCTGGGTCCTTTGGATCTGTGTTTCTCAGACAACAGCCCCCAACATTCTGCCCAGCCAATTGCTCAACTGTATTTACATGAAGTACCTACCATCCTGCTTTTTTTTCCTGATGGCACCATGACTTTGAAACACCCTCCCTAAAGAAATACATCTTTTTCTTAACGTCGACTCAGCCTGCTCTGTATTTCTTTTATAGTTTCAGCTGCATCTTCTTTGTCCTAATTGGTATTTATTTATTGTTGGATTATATTGTTGTAATTTATTGGCAGGATTAATTTTATTTAAGCCTTTGTACACTGCCGTAGGATCCATCTGGGTGAAGGGCGGTTTAGAAATATGTCATATAATACATAAATGAATGAATAACCATCTTGTGTACTATATCTTGTTGTGGAAAACTATGCATTGTGTGAAAATACCTCTCTATAGCACTCATGACCTTATTCACATTTATCATGTTCCCCCCAATTTGTCATCTCTTTCTAAAGTTTAGGAAAATGACAATGCTTGATGAGGTTACGGGTCTGATTTGTAGCTGAGTCTGTGTTATTTCCTGGACTTGGACTAGGTAACCTTCAGGTACCTCCCAGTCATAAAATTGTAAGAGTAACACAATGCATCCAGAGGCTCTAATTACATTTCCTTTGGGCAGATTGCCAAAGGACCTCTGTAAATGAGATCTACGATCTTTGGAAGAGCTAGTCCTTAATTAAATATATTGAATTTCAACTATCAATTACTGCCAAATATCAATGTTCAAATATACATGACTAGAATTAAATATCAAAGTGACATATCAAATACCGAAATAAAAAAATGGATAGAAAATACAGGAACAAAAAGATTTTTTCAAATATTTGATAACTGCATGAGTAGTGAGATGGGCCCATTACGAGAATTTTCATTGTCAAACTCTGCATAGAGCAATATTTACGGAAATGTTTGGGAGTAAAACTGTTTCTTGCATAGTCTTTACGCTTTGGAATTATTTTTTTAAAAAATCAATGCTCTGCTGTCTCTTGGGCAAACAACTTTGTCTGGGTCAACCTGAATGGATATGTCTCCACATCAGAAGATTATAGCATGGTTAATGGCTGTAGAAGATCTATATAGTACTGATTTTTACTAAGTTTCTCAGTATTCCCTCTAGATCTCCACAGCTCCTTCCACAACAATTGACTTCATTTACTAGCACATTGCCTTGGATTCATTACATCTCAGCCAGTGTGTGCTTCATACCCAATTTCACCAATATCTTACCAAGAGCTATGCAAAAAATCATTTTTCCTCATTAACCACATCTCTTCATGCCTCCTTTTGCAAATTAAAGGCAGATTTTATAAGAACTCAGCATCTCAGTGATTAGTAGAACATCATTAACTTCATTCATCACTTGGCTTACTTTTTCTGTAATGTTTTATTAATCCAACAATAGATCTAACAGCCTTTCCCCCAGGTCTGGAGTAGCATCCATTCATTCTTGCCTTGTTTCTTTTCTACAAATGAGAATTGATTCCCTATATTTTGATGTTTCGCTCCCTCCCATATACATTCATAATTTGTTGAGAGTTTTTATTTGCTTAACCTTCACTGGTCATACAACCAAAAGACTGGAAGAGTATAGGCTGTATTTTTACATACAGAGATTATTATACGACAATTCTATATGCATTTACCTGGGAATAAGTCCCACTGGACTCAGTAAGATTGAATTCTGAGTAAACATGCATAGGATTGCATTGTTAATTGCTCTTTTTCCTTCTAGCTCACACTGGATAAAGATTCTGGCAAGTGATTTCATCTTCACTTGTGGCAGGCGACCCCAAAATCCATTGACCACAGCCAAGCCCTACAATTCAGTTGCATCTGCTCAGACCCATCGTAGACTCATAGCGTAAGGGTGCAAATCAAGCATTTCTCAGACTACAATACCCGTCCAATGAAGGAAGAAAACAGGTTAACGGGACCAGGTTGGTACCCAGGAATAATCTACTTTAAGACAGATCCAGAAGAAAAAACACAGAACATCCCTTGTCACTTATAGTTCCTGGCTAAGATCACTTCAACATGCCGTCAGTGATCTACAAGCGATCCATCCTGGACAATGACACTTCTCTCTCACAGGCCTTGGGTGGTAGGCAGGTAGTTGTCAATAGACAACCACTCAACCTAAAAACATTACTCACCATTAACAACAATCCTTGCAACTATAGTGAGTAGCATTTTGACTGTACACTATCTTGGAGCCTAAAGCTTTCTGACCATCTATCAGCTTTAAGTATTTTTGAAGTGTGTAACCATCACAACTTGAGATTTCCCTGAATAAAAGAAATCTCACTAATTGGGTGTCCCATGTCAGTTTGTCAACAGGTGTGAATGCTGAAGGGAATCCATGACAGCATCAGAGATATTGACACTGAAACTAGACCTGTGGCAGACACAAATGCCAACTCTATCTCCATATCAATGCTGGCAACAATATTGCAGGACCTAAGAATGCCATCCACAATATCGGGGTTCATACTCCTTCACCTGCTCATTAGTGATGTCAGAGAAATCCACAAGAGAATCAAATGAGTTTGGATTTCCATGAATTCAACCCACAGATTCCACAGCAAACCAGCTTTTCCCAAGTGACACAAATCCCACGTACTTGCAGGGTTTTTAAACTACTACACCAATTTAGTCATATAAATATGTTAAAATTAAAAAATAAACACCTTCAGCCAAAAATGTGCATCTCCGCAATAGGCTAAAGCAGAAAATGTGCATGTTAGGGGGATTTCTGCATTGTGGGGGTTGCATTTTCAGAAGTAAATTGCACAAATGTGAATTTCTGCAAACTTGGGGAATTGGAAGAATTCTGATTCGATCAATGAGCAGACAACAGAATGAAAGTCACCTGACAATCCACAAAATAGCATACGAAATAGATTTTACAAAGTCCGTACAACCCTGCTCATCTTCCAATTATATTTGTGATATATCCAGTGATGCACACCATCATTTGCCAGCAGTGCCCTACTATGTTCTACATAGGAAGATCAGGTCAGTCGCTCTGCAAAAAATAAATACACACTAATCTAACATCAGGAATGGTTGGTGTAGACTCCCCCTAAGGCCCATTAAGCACTCTGGGGCTTACTTCTGAGTAAACATGCATAGGATTGCATTGTGAATCGGAATGACTTTTGTTCGAACCCATACTAGGAAAGTATGTACCTTTTTCATAACTTAAAAACATTCACACACACAAAAACCCGCTCTGGAAATGGAAGACAAAACAGTGAGCGTTTACAGACTGCACACACACACACACACACACACACACACACACACAGAGCACTGCCCATCTTGAACCTCAGAGGGAGTTCAAATGTCTAAGCAGAGAATGCTTTCCATAAGAGGCATTTGCTGTAGGTGAATTATTTCCACTTTAAAACCAACGTTTAATTCAGAAAGACCTCGTAAAGAATTATTTCACCTGATTTTCCTCTCACTTAATTGCTGTTAAGAATCCTGCCGTATAGTCAATGCTGGTGAGTGAGATTCAAGATCCATTAGCTGCCTTCATTTCCTGCAACTCTTCTTTTATTCATGGTTTTGACTATACTGTACATGCACACATCCTTCAGAAATGGTCTAAGATTAAAGCTTCCCTCGTATTTCACACCTAGTTAAATGCCATTTAGCCCTATGTCACTGCCTGAACTTGTCATTAGTGGCATGTATGCCAATAGCACCCTAATTAAGGAGATGTCTTTGCATACTCATTAGGCCAAAATTGCTTTGCTGGAAGATATTTCAGCAAACCATCTATCCTTATTTCAGAAAACATTAAATCTCTCTCTTTGTGTGTGTGTGTGTGTGTGTGTGTGTGTGTGTGTGTGTGTGTGTGAGAGAGAGAGAGAGAGAGAGAGAGAGAGAGAGAGAGACAGACAGACAGACAGACAGACAGACAGACAGACAGAGAGACAGAGAGAGAGTGTTAGTTTTCAAATGCTCAAGCACAAAACTCTGGACACTGAGTCCTTCATCTGATTAGTCCGAAGGCTCCAATTCTATTTAGTTATGGATGAAGATTGGAAAGCAAACTTCTCCGTAATGTGGAACCAGCATCAAAGCTTATTTTTGTGCTTTGCTTTCCACTCAGAACATGATGGAGTGAAACACTCTGTTTCTGTTCCTGTCCAACCAGAAGACTCAAACAGTGATTTCCATGGGTCATTTTGGTATGCTGTGTGCATCGATCCATTACTTATTGCAGTTCTACACCGTGAAGCTGCCAGTTGGAGTCACTGGAACAGCAGATGTTTGAGTTTGTAAACTCAATGCTGTGGCATTGTAAAGGGTCTTAACAATCATGTTAGAAAGGAATAGAGATTGTGAATATGGAGAAAGTGTCAATGATAAATCCCATCAGCCTTGGTAGTATTTATTTAGCAGACTAGATCTTGCTTGCTTTCCCTTGATGGACCTCAAGGTAGAGCGTACATAGGGTCGCCAGGCAGTCTCCCATCCAAATATTGGCCAGACCCAAAGCTGCTTAGCTTCACCACAGTTGCTGCATCACATACCATTGGGCCATGATTTGGAACCAAGCCATATTTAGTGGCTTTTCTTCCACTATCACTATGTCTGTTCGGTACATACAAAGGAAGTATAAACAAATGTGTTGGAAATACCCTTATCCTGCAGGGCCCCTTCTGACATTACCTTAGCACAGGGATGGGGAATTTCTGGGGGTTCAGAAGGCCAAATTCCCCTTGGAACCAATGGCAGCTGAACTCCTGCTCCCTCCAGAACCAGAATTGTCATTTAAATTTGAGGAGAGGACACAAAAAATGTCTTGTTTTCATCTTTTTGCTGCTGTGCCATCACACTACTGAACACTGGTTGCAAAAAGTGTGGCTTCTTTTAAACTAAGGGAAAACTAGACCTTTTTTCCTGCCATACTGTTGAATATATGCGACAAATGTGGGCCCATATGTGCCACTGTAGCAACATGGGCTCCTCTGTGGCATGTGTCATCCCCAGACCACACTAATAATGTCAGGCGCTCAAGGTCACATGGGAGGAGTCCATGATGTGTCTCCTTCTGATGCTTGATGCCCATGGAATGGTTTGTATGATCTCCCACAATGGCTTATTGTCAATATTATCCAAAGCCAGGCAGTGCGGCTTGTTGGGAGAGAGAAACAACCTTCCAATAACCCATGGTCTATTGTTTGGTTATTCCAGGGTGCTGCCTGGGTTCATATCACATGGTGAACCATGGCCACACACCCCCCATTGGGGGTTGAATAGTCAAATTTGCTGACAGCAGGTGCCACAACCCAACATGACTGAAATAAGCCATGCTGGACTGCAGTGATCATGCAAAAAAGCCTTGTACAAACCCTGCAGCAGCCCCCATGCAACACGTACTTGATGCTGAAAGTCAAAATGCACCTTGCCTGCTGCTCTTATGAATAGTCTACTCACATGAACACCAGAAGAAGCAAACATAAACACAAATCAAGAAGAGATTATTTCTGGCAACGTGTCTTCATGGCACTAGATTGGCACCAGGTCCCTCGGAAACCCCACGCTTTCCCTCCCCCGGGATGGTGTCAGGAGGAAGCACAGGGTTTCTGGGCAACCATCCAGGAACAGGAGTCAGCCCTCGTCCTCTTCCTGGTGGAAGGCAACCAATCAGCGGTCACCTTCCACCAGGCACCACCCATCCACACCTCTGCTGCAGCTCTTGAGCAAGCTTTTGTGGTTGTCTTGATGCCATCTTGCACTCCCTCACCTTGCTCTGAGGGGGAAAAAAACAGCATAAGTCCCTGACTTTTTTCTCTGCAGCTTCGGCAGAAAGGCCTGGGGTGGGTGCGCGATTGCAGCGTCATCGTATAATCAATGCCGCACCACCGCACACCCACTCCGGGGCTTTCTGAGCATTTAGACAGCCCCCCAGAAAATGTTTGACAAGCTCAAACCTTGCTCATTCCTCCTTCCCTAATCCTATGCTTTTTTTTAGCCAGAATAAAGTCCTACAATTTCCAGCATTCCCAAGGGATTGCACCCTAAGCAGTTCTATCTGGCCACTGGTGGCTCTACCTACTTTCCGTCAAGATGTGTTAAAAAGTTTGCTTGCAATGTTCGCTCGCAATAAAAAGAAAAGGTTTTTCAAAAGCCGTGAAAGTAATGCCCCCGTTATGCATAACTGGGTTACCTATTGCTGATATTGTGAAGCCAGACCACCATCAAACTGGCCAGGCTATGTGGCATTCTAGCAGGATCCTGAAATTCTTTGACTCTAATATTATAAGTATTCCCTACATTGGTAATACTATTTCTGTTTATTATTCTAAAACTGCCAGACCCTGATGTTATTTAGACCTCTTACTTTACTCCAGATGATCCTAACAGCACTCTGTGTCATCTACAAAAGCAACTCCACATGGGTTTCAAAGGGGAGACGTTTACTCAATCTCCTTGGGATGGTATTCTTCCTAAATCCCAGTTCTTCCCTTCAACTGGGTTGTTGTGGATCAAATGGCAAATAAGCCTTCCCCTCACTTATGTTATGGAATTTATGGAAACCTGTTCTTCTCAGCCATACCGTCTGCATCAGCAAGAAGATGGACAGTGCTGTTTACTGTTTACCTATCTGAAATTTCCAAAATCAGGTTTTAGAATGAACTTTCAATACAAATGTCTTTTCAACATCCAGTTTACAAGAGTGCATGTATATAAACACACATGACTCTGGTACATGAAATGCAAGGGTTCTCTGTGAAGATGTGGGGGAAAGGAGACAAGGCCCTTTCTACACCATAGAGGGAGGGAGGGAGGGAGGAGGGAGGATCTCATGATATTCTGATTGCGAGCTCCTCCCCTTAGTCCACATGTGGGCGCAACATCCCAGGAGGAAGAAGGCTGTCACGCCCGACATTTTGTTTTAAAGAAAATGAGCGCATGTGCTCTCCAACTAAAACAAGGGGTTAAAAAAAGCCGTGACCCTGCTCCCCTCACCCCTGATTCCTCTTGGCCTGGTTCCTTCCCTCTACTGATCCCCACTACACACAGAGAGGAGGGAAGAAGCCGGGACAAGCAGCCACATGTCCCATGGTCTCGGCACGATCCTGACACCGCGGGAAGAATTGGCTTTTCCAAGGGATTATTTATCCCTCGGGAAACCCATTCTTGTCCCTCCTTCCTCCCAGGAGTCCCTGTGCATCATTTGAATGCACAGGGACTCAGCTGTGACTAGTCCGGATTTTCGGGCTGGTGTAGAAATGGCCTAAGACATCAACCTTGGCCTGGTGTGATCTTGAAGACTAATTCTTGATCTGATCACACTGCTTTCTTTCAACCGCATTTGCTTTTCCATAGGAAGTCTATTTTATGAAGCTATATTTCACTTAAAGACACTTGTGGTCGAGGCATTACTTTGTCACAATCCATTGGTTAGTCTTTAAGGTGACTAATTGGTCTTTAAGGCAATGAGATGAGAATCAGGACATATATACCTGATAGCCTTCCTGTGTCACATTCTTAGGCCCCACAACTCAAAGTAGGGTGGCCGCTTATGAATGTCCAAAGAAAAGGAAAAGCACCAGCAAAATAGAAGGTGCTGATTTGCATAAAATCTTCATAAGCTAAATTATATGAATAGATGCAAATTTAGAAATACCCATTGTAATTTTAAAAGGAATACAGTACATCTCACTATAATGTGCAAGACTGTGTCCAGGTGGCTTATATGTCGGGCTTAGTCTGCTGTCCAGGTGCTATTGATGGACAACTTGAAGGCCCAGCTCTTCCTTCCAATGGTTCTTTATCTGAAAACTGGACCTGGACTGGACGGCCCTTGAAATAGAAGACGTTCAAAATAGAGGACAATCCTCTGGAAGCCCTTCAAATAAAGGACTGTGTTCTGTAAAAGAGGGTACATGGCCACCTGCAGCCAAGGAACCGTGAAGCCTGGGATCTTCATTTATTCCAGCTCAACATCTGAGCAGCCAGGTTCTACCATTGCTGGTTATTTCATTTTAAAACCAGTCAATAATCAGTTTTGATTCAGCTGGTAGCAAACTTCATTTACAATCAGCTGAAAGAAGGGATAGCAACTTAATCATAGTAGTTCAACTCATTAGGTGCTCTCTCCTGACTGCAAAATATAACAGGTAAGATGAAAGAGGAACTAAATCAATGGAATTATGGTAAGTAGTAGTTGGGTGTAAGGAACTGGAACTGGAGTCCATAAAAAAAATGACTGCAAAAATGGACTCTCTTGAGGCTCAGGCCCTTTCTACACCTACGGAGGAAATACCTGATTTGGAAATTTCAGATTGGTTAAGTAAACAGCACTGTACATCTTCTTGCTAGCCCTCAGTCTAAATGGGCCACATGATGACGCAAGCATCGTGCAGTCGCCATTTTTTTAAAAGGGCCAGAGCTGGAGCACACTTGTGCTCCAGGGAAAATTAAAAGGTAAGGAATAAAAAGCCCCACCCCCGCTCCCCACCCCACTCCCCAGGGCCCTGGACTCCTCCATCCCTCTGATGATCCCCTCTAATCGCAGGGAAGTGGGAAGAAGCCAGGACGGGCGCCCACATCGCCTGTGGTCCTCGGGATCAGGGAGGGATGACCCCTCCATATGGTCCCTACAACTCCCTGCATTCCCTAGCCAACCAAATTGATGCTGGCTGGGGTATGCTGAACGTTTTAGGACTTAGATCTGTCTAAACATGCATAGGATTTCACCCTAAGTGTTTATGAAGAAAGAAAAAATGCCAGGACCAGCAATAGAGAAGCAATGAAACCTGGAATGAAATAGAACTGAATCCCATATTAAATATAGTGTACCATTCAAAACCATCAATTCGCCTTTCTCCAATTTGATTAATTAATAAATTAAGTGTTTGCAATGAGACTTGATGGCAGAACTTGACATGCAATCAAAGTGTGTGGGCGTCAGTCAGACAGCTAGCTCATATAAACAATTTAGATAGGGGGAAGAAATTACCCAGATAGATTTTCGAATTAATGATGCATAGGAGGAGGAAGAAGAGGATATGATAGAAAATTATATCCATAACTCTGTTGAGCCAGAAGTACTCAAATTTATAACCATTTCGCCCCGTTGCAACAAGTGGTTTAAAATCATGAATATTTTAGTTTAAATACGCTTTAAACGGAGCGGATGGGAAAGTGCAATGAAATCAATGTGGGAGCAGTACAGATCTAAAATGGGTTACAGAATGGATTCACACCTCAGTTCTATACAGAGAAACTTTAATTCCCTTTAGTCCTCTGTCATCAATGCAATACTTAACTATGCATAAGGATGTGTTCAAAAGAAACCATCACCAGGGGAGAAGAGTGGTGGTGGGAGTTGACCTCATAATGATTCATATGTTGACTGCCATATCTTCCTACAGAGAGCCCTGGAGACTGCCATTGGGTGTGGGTGGGAAGAATTGGATCCCAGCTCCCCAAAACTACAATTTCCCAGGGCTCCTTGCTGGGGTGGGAGAGATGCAGAAATCAAATTATATTTGCAACATGGATGTGGCTGTGCAGTGATTTCTGAGTGCATATATGTAGAACCTTTTATCTGAATGGGTTGTCAATGCAAGTTGTCCATAGATGGTACAATGAACCTCTGCTATCAAGTAATCTAAGTTTAACTCACATGAACATCAGGAAGCAATTACATTTCCCAGAAGCCAACCCATAAACACTAATGTGAGAGTTACTTCTCAAACAGTGTTCCTTATCCATCTCACTGAGGTCTCTGCAGTTTCTAAGTAACTCTGTACTCTATGGTCCAACCAACAATGAAGTTCCTGGTGAATGTTCCAGAGCTTATGACACTCTCCAACAACCTCCTGACACTGACTCTCTGCTACATGTTATCACTGTTTGATTCTCTGAATGGGACCTGCTATCCCTGATGGATTGCACTCTTAGGCCTCAGCTAGACCTGAGGGTTTACCCACAACGATCTCGCAATTTTATGATTGCGAGATCGTCGCACTGGTCTACACGCGTTGTGCGAAATCGCAGCCGACATTTCTTTTGGTTTTAAAGAAGAAGGAGTGCATCAGCGCTCGTGCACAGAAGGTAAGTATTTTTTTTTAAAAAAAAGATTCCCTGCTTCCCCCACCCAACCTCACCCCAAGTCCCAGCTCCTTGCGAGTAACCATGAGGAGCTGGGACAAACCACGACGCCCACCCATATGTTCCGCGGTCTCGGGATCAGCCCGAGACTGCAGAAAAAGCAGGCTCAAAGGGCAGGGTGATGATCAGGGATCATCCCTCCCTTATCCCCGGATCCCCTGTGCATCATGTGAACGCACAGGGACGATCCCTGGGATCGCTCCGGGATAAAGACCCATCGAGCTGTGGCCTTAGTATTGGCTCATTTGGAAGGAAGTGGTCCTTCATGTTTCCCAATGATATCAGCAAAGCAGTAGCTTTTGCCTACTACACTCCTGACTCCAGTTTTTTCAGCTCTCATCTCCAGACGTTTAGGACTCCAAGCTGAAGAAGCCAACCACCCTTCTGTCAAGATTTGGATATGGTGACCCAGGGTCAAAGCATAGAACTTTGCCTGGAAGCACATAGATGGCTTCTGAGCAGGCCTCATGCCTGCCCAATCCCCAATCTTAGCTTGAGAGGTCCACACTGCTGACCTTGGATAGAAACAGAATCAGGTGTTTATTGACTTTAAGATATCCTGTCCTCTTCTTCAGTGCGTTTTGTTGGGTCTTCTCAGATTACGAAACTAGAATGCTTTAAGAATTATGTCTTCCAAACCAAGCTCTTCCACCTCAAACTTACGGTTTGATTTACCTGCAGTGTAAAAGGGCTGAGCTATGCCTCAAACTCACTGAAGTCAAGTTACAAGTAAGTGGACATGTCATTGCTGCATGAAAACTGAAATTGCTGACCCACATGGCAAACTATTTCGTGAAACTAATCATCACATGGATTCTTTCATTTTCACCCACCAAGGCTTGAAGTAGTTTGATGAAAAACACAGCAACCATATGATGTATATCTACATCTGCAACAGCTTACCATCTGTCTGGAACTTCTATTCATTTAGGGTTAAAGTGGTCACTCAGATTGCTAGTTTATATAAACCAGGCCTAAGATCCATTATAATAAAAAAAATACCTAAATCAAATAACTCCAGATTAGAGTTCCTGAAATTTTGAATAAAGCTAAATTTGAAATTAACTTGGAGGTTCTACATCAAGCAAAAATTTATTCATGAACAGGCATTAACTCAAGTTTGGACAGAGCAATGAAATTGCACTCATGAACTGACTATATATAACACTGCAATCCTACACCCAAATAACTGAAAACAAGCCCCATTGAATTCAATGGGACTTACTTCTGAGCAGACTGATCCCATAAGGTAGTACTGTAAATAAAGTTGTTTAATACAGCTTTAAAAATGCATTAAATTTCTCTCATACATTATATATATATATTAAGTTTAGAAACATATTAGGGTGACAATATGGAAAGGAGGACAGGGCTCCTGTATCTTTAACTTTTGTATAGAAAAGGGAATTTCAGCAGGTGTCATCAGTATCCATGCAGCACCTGGTAAAATTCCCTCTTTATCTCAACAGTTAAAGCTGCAGGAGTCCTGCCCTTTTGACCAGGTACAAAAGAGGGCAGGGCTCCTGTAGCTTTAACTGATGTGATGAAGAGAGAATTTCACCAGGTGCTGCATGCATACAAATGACACTGCTGAAATTCCCTTTTCTATACAACTGTTAAAGGTACCTCCTTTCCATATGGTCACCCTAAAATATATTTTCCCAGTTTTGTTAATTATCCCTCTTTCTCAGGCAAAACATCTGAGGAATTCTGAGGACAGCCAAAGAGTTTTGTCATGACCAATTAAGTTTCTCAGAAGGGGGTTGTACATCCATTCTCCAGATTAACTAAACTGTGCATTGTGCGAAAAGAAAAGTAAGAAACGTAATCATCCATAGAAACTATAGGAGCACAGATACTTAAACTGCATAATTGGAGTTACCTGCTTCCATTAATTAAAAGTGATATTATCAGTACAACACAGGAACAGTTCACATCCAAACAAAGGAGTCCTGAGATTTAAAACAACAGGGCACCCAGTTCAACAAGCAACAATATCTGAAAACTGGTATTTAAGCACAATAAATGAAATCAAAAGATTCTTTCATGTAGAAGCTACCTCTGGAGCTATTTCATGTGATGTTAGGAAATGACTTTATTAAAAAGAAAGGCTTTTGAGAAGGATTAGCAGGCATTTCAAGGGTCCTATCTGGTAAGAGATGGGGTCCTTTTTGTTATGTACTGGGCTGTAGCACTTTCATTTCAGGGCACCTTCATTTCACCGCCACACCCCCCCCCCCAATGTGCAGGATGTACAGATTTTTTAGTGCATGAATTTATAAGTAAACCGCACACTTCTAATGTTGAGATGCAGTTCTTGGCTCAACCACAGCATACAAAAAAGTGTGTATTAGAGCATGTTGCATACAAAATGCATCTATTAGGGAAATTGCATATAAATGGATATGTTACAGGAAATTGCATGGGAATTTTTAAAAAAAAATAAAATAAAATACACAGGTAGATGTAGAACAGCCTTATGACTGAATACAGGCAAAATGGATACAGTCCAGAAATAGGATGATTTATTCATCCCTACCTGGTGGTGACATCTGTGCTCGGCAGCAAAAGCAGCCATTTTAATTTCCCATGATATCCTCTCTCTGGGGAACTGTGGGAAATTAAAATGGTGGTTCTTAGACCCTCACCTCAGAGGGTACCATTTTAATTACCTACAATACCCAGGATGGCCCTTATAGGAGAGCATGTTTGTTATGAAAATCCAGGCACATGATGACCATTTGGACAAAGTTAAGAAAGACTTCAAAAATGAGACTAGAAGGATGGGGAAGAGAGCCTTATGAATGGAATTCTGTGTGCTACATTGGACAGGCATTTAGCCCTATAGGCTTTATGGCCTTAAATTCCAAAGACAACAAGACTTTACAGGGCATAAAGACATTGGGTGTGTGTGTCAATGAATGATTGTTACTTTTATTATTCTTATTTCTCTTTGTATGAGATGTTTGTGTGTGTGTTTTCTAAACAAATAGGATGACCATATGAAAAGGAGGACAGGGCTCCTGTATCTTTAACAGATGTACTGAAAAGGGAATATCAGCAGGTGTCATTTGTATATATGGAGAACCTGGTGAAATTCCCTCTTCATCACAGCAGTTAAAGCTGCAGGAGCTATACTAGAGTGACTGGATTTAAAAGAGGGCAGGGCACCTGCAGCTTTAAACATTGTGATGAAGAGGAAATTTCATCAGGTTGCTCATATATACAAATGGCACCTGCTGAAATTCCCTTTTCAATACAACTGTTAAAGATACAGGAGCCTGGTCAGCCTACCTTAATTTCTTTTTATTTTCTCCCTCTTCCCTCCCCATCCCCTGTTCCTTGTGTGTCATGTCTTTTTTTTTACAATATAAGCCTGAGGGCAGGGACTGTCTTCTGTAAGCCGCTCCGGGAGCCTTTTTGCTTGAGGTGCCGGTGGAAAATACTCATAATAGTAATAATAATAATAATAATAATAATAATAATAATAATAATAACAACAACAACAACAACAACAACAAAAACAACAATAATAATAATATATGGCTCAGGAACAGGTCATCTGAAAGGCCGTATCCTCCCTTATGAGCTTGCCTATGCCCTGAGAACTTCAGGGCAGGCCCTTCTCTTACACCTGCCACCATCACAGGTACACCCGGTGGGAACACAGGAGAGGGCCTTCTCAGTGGCTGCTTCAAGGCCCTGGAACTTCCTTTCCAGGGAGGCAAGACTAGCTCCCTCCTTGCTATCATTCTGGAGGTAGGAAAAAATGTCCTTGTTCCATATGGGTTTTTTTTGTTATGTGCCATTTGCTTTATAATCTTTAAATATTTTAATATTATAGATGGTTTAATTATAGATTGGACTTTTGCATATTTCTATTTATATGTTTTAATTAAGTAAAGCCACCTTGAGTTCCAGTATTTGGAAAAAAGGTGGGCTGATACATCATCATCATCATCATCATCATCACAACAACAACTAATTGATTGTTTTTCCCTACACACAGCAAATCAACCCCTGAAATCTCCTGAGGAGGCCTAATTGGTTATTCCGTGACCAACAGTGTGTCATCATGTAATGACCCAAAAGCAGGCCTTCTCTTTAGTAACCTTCTGGAACATTCTTCCATGTGTGGTCTGAGAGGCAAAAATTGTTTGTGGCAAGCTCCTAACACCTCTTGAAAATGCATTTGTTCCTACCCTAACTTGCAATCAACCATACTGGTTGATTGGTTTTGGTTGGTTACTGGTTACTGGTTTTGTTGAAATGCTTTTTAAGGTATTTATTGTTCTCTTTCATTTTTTATGGGGAGCAGGAAAACCTTCCTGACTGTTAAAGCAGTATGACAATGGAACCTGTTACCTAGGGAAGTTGTGGGCTCTCCCACACTAGAGGCATTCAAGAGGCAGCTGGACAACCATCTGTCAGGGATGCTTTAGGGAGACGTAAATTTCGAGGCAACAAAGGCCAATGCACCACAGTACAGAGAACAGCTCCAACAGTGTCCCAAAATAGTGTCTGCAACAATGTAGGAACAAAGCCAGACTATAAAACACATGTTCTTCGATGTCTATATACTAATGCCCAGAGCATGGGAAACAAACAGAATGAACTTGAACTCTTATTACATGAAGGCAAATACGACTTGATAGGTATAACTGAAACTTGGTGGGATGACTCCCATGACTGGAATATAGCAATTGAAGGATATAACTTGTTCAAAAAGAACAGAAGAAATAGAAAGGGAGGTGGAGTTGCACTATATCTTAAAAATACCTATCCCTGCACAGAAATACAGGCGGATGAGACTGGAAGCCCCGTTGAGAGTGTCTGGATTAAAATAAATGGGGCTAGGAGTAAAAAAAATATGATAATCGGAGTCTACTACCGACCACCCAATCAAGGAGAAGATGAGGATGAAACTTTTGAGAAACAAATTGCCAGTGTTTCAAGGAAGTGTGATGTAGTAGTGATGGGGGACTTCAATTACCCTGATATCTGTTGGGAGACCATTACTGCCAAAAGCAGCCCTTCCAAGAAATTCCTGACATGTATGGGTGATAACTTTCTCCTACAGAAAGTGGTGGAAGGAACTAGAGGATTGGCAATCCTTGACTTGTTATTGACCAATAGGGATGACTTAGTGGATAAAGTGGCAGTTACGGGAACTCTGGAGGAAAGTGACCACGTCATACTTGAATTTTTGATTATGAAGGAGACAAAAGTCGAGCGTAGCCATACACGTACTCTGGATTTTAAGAAAGCTGATTTTAATAAACTCAGAACTATAATAAGTAAGGTCCCGTGGCAAGGGAGCCTAAAGAGAAAAGGAGTGTAGGATGGGTGGGAGTATCTAAAAAATGAAATTTTAAAGGCACAGTTACAAACAATTCCAACAAGGAGAAAAGATAGAAGACAACAGAGGAAACCAATGTGGCTCCACAAAAAGCTTAGAGATGACCTGAAAACAAAAAGGGATACATATAGGAAGTGGAAGGAAGGCCAGGCTACAAAAGAAGAGTACAGACAAGTGGCGCAGAAGTGCTGAAATGGCGTCAGGAAGGCTAAAGCTGTGAATGAGCTGAGATTAGCGAGGGATGCTAAAAGCAATAAAAAGGCTTTCTTCAGATACTTGAGTAGTAAAAGGCAGAGGAAAGAAATGGTGGTTCAACTGCTTAATGAGGATGGCAAATTGATAATAGATGACAAAGAAAAGGCTGAAGTGCTCAATTCCTACTTTGCCTCAGTCTTCTCCCAAAAGCGGGTCTATGACCCCCCTGGAAAAAGTGAAGCAGAAGTTGAGGGGGCAGGATTGCAGTTTGAGATTGATAAACAAATGCTCAAAGAACACATAATTTCCTTGAATGAGTTTAAATTTTCAGGGCCCGATGAACTGCATCCTAGAGTAATGAAGGAGCTAGCAGAAGAACTCTCAGAATCTTTGTCTATTATCTTTGCAAAATCATGGAAGACGGGTGAGGTGCCGGATGACTGGAGGAGGGCTAACGTTGTCCCTATCTTCAAAAAGGGCAAAAAGGAGGAACCTGGGAACTACAGACCAGTCAGTCTGACATCCATCCCTGGGAAAATTCTGGAGCAGATTATAAAGAAGTCAATCTGTAAACACCTTGAAATCAATGCAGTGATTACTAGAAGCCAACATGGATTTGTCAGGAACAAATCCTGTCAGACTAATTTGATCTCATTTTTTGATAGGATAACCTCCCTTGTGGACTGTGGGAATGCTGTGGATGTCATATATCTTGACTTCAGCAAAGCTTTTGACAAAGTACCACATGACATTCTGATTAACAAACTAGCTAAAAGTGGGCTAGATGGAACAACTATTAGGTGGATTCACAATTAGCTACAGAATCGGACTCAAAGAGTACTTATCAATGGAACCTTCTCAAACTGGGGAGAGGCAACGAGTGGGGTGCCGCAGGGCTCAGTCCTGGGCCCAGTGCTCTTCAACATTTTTATTAATGATTTGGACGAGGAGGTGCAGGGAACGCTGATCAAATTCGCAGATGACACAAAATTGGGTGGCATAGCTAATACCCTGGAAGACAGAAACAAACTTCAAAGTGATCTTGATAGGCTGGAGTGCTGGGCTGAAAACAACAGAATGAAATTTAATAGGGATAAATGCCAAGTTCTACATTTAGGGAATAGAAACCAAATGCACAGTTACAAGATGGGGGACTTGGCTCAGCAATACTACAAATGAGAAAGATCTTGGAATTGTTGTAGATCACAAGCTGAATAGGAGCCAACAGTGTGATATGGCTGCAAGAAAGGTAAATGCTATTTTGGGCTGCATTAATAGAAGTATAGCTTCCAAATCATGTGAGGTACTGGTTCCTCTCTATTTGGCCCTGGTTAGGCCTCATCTAGAGTATTGCGTCCAGTTCTGGGCTCCACAATTCAAGAAGGATGCAGACAAGCTGGAGCTTGTTCAGAAGAGGGCAACCAGGATGATCAGGGGTCTAGAAACAAAGCCCTATGAAGAGAGACTGAAAGAACTGGGCATATTTAGCCTGGAGAAGAGAAGACTGAGGGGAGACATGATAGCACTCTTCAAATACTTAAAAGGTTGTCACACAGAGGAGAGCCAGGATCTCTTTTCGATCCTCCTAGAGTGCAGGACATGGAATAATGGGCTCAAGTTAAAGGAAGCCAGATTCCGGCTGGACATTAGGAAAAACTTCCTGACTGTTAGAGCAGTGCGATGGTGGAATCAGTTACCTAGGGAGGTTGTGGGCTCTCCCACACTAGAGGCATTCAAGAGGCAGCTGGACAACCATCTGTCAGGGATGCTTTAGGGTGGATTCCTGCATTGAGCAGGGGGTTGGACTAGATGGCCTTGTAGGCCCCTTCCGACTCTGCTATTCTATGATTCTATGATTCCTGCATTGAGCAGGGGTTGGACTCGATGGCCTTGTAGGCCCCTTCCAAGTCTACTATTCTATGATTCTATGATATTGGTTGTTATATTACATTCTATGTCTTTTCATGTAAACCACTTGGAGATCCTGGGATGTCATGCAGAATAGAAGCAACTTAAATAAATAAATAAATAAATAAATAAATAAATAAATAAATACTTTTCCATCCACAGAACCCACAGGGAGTCATCCACACCACCAGCTATTTCAGCAGCTATCCGGCAGTGAGAAAACAGGCACATGTTTGCTTTAAAACCAGGCACTCAGGAAACATGCACCTTGTTTGAATTAAAAAACATGCTCCCAAAGTCCCAGGGCAGGGCAATACAGCTTTAAAACAAGGTGTGCACTCCCCCTCACACCTTGTTTAGAAGTGAAAATGTTGGAGGGGGGCTGCATAAAAAGGATGGCAGACCGTTTGCGGCCCACTGGCTGTTTGTTTCCCATTCTGGATTCTGCCATTGCCCCTTTTAAAAGGGATTTTTCAACTATTATTAATGGCTCAGATCTTCTAAATGGCCTATATATTCTAATCAATACAATTACAGCAGTGCTCAGATGTATGCATTGGCTTTGTATTGCCTTCTGGACACAATTTGTGATGCTGACTTTGATCTATGAAGAGATTATCTCTTTCTATGCATCATCCTAGTCTCCCTGGTCTGCTAAGAGCAGGCTCTTTGCACTGTCTCCTGGGCACTGGGTGCAATGAGCGAGAGCACTTGGCCTTTCTTAGTAGCTAACCAGCTTCAGAATTCACTTTGCCTGGAGGTGCTTCAAAGCTCAATCTCAAGAATGTTCCAGAGGCAATGCAGGATGTTTCTGTTTTGACCAGGCAGTTTGGCATTTGAAGATTAGCCTCTGGTAGTTTCATCACTGGTTGATTTAATCTACACTAGCAACGTTATGTATATTTGGGCGGAGGGAGGTCTCTGATGTTTGCAGTGCAGCTGTTCATTCTGTGCAATAGAAACACACATCTCTCGGGCCACTCAGTGTGAAGAATTGTAGGTTTTGCCCTCACTGCAACATTGTCCCCAAGTGGAGTTCTTTGCTTTCCCCCTGAAGAGAATGGCACAGATTTACATACATGTGAGACATTAAAGAATGTATTCCAGGACATCATTGGTTTGAGGGCTAAATCTGTTCCCTGACTTAGGGCATTCCTAGACGAGGCCTTAGCGCGCCTTGAGAGCCGGTTTCCCTGCTGTGTTTCCACATGACGCACAGGGGAATCCGGCTCCAGGCCGCACTGAAGCCTCCTCTAACGCGCCATAAGCGAATTTGCTTATGCCGCACCTTTTCCGCAGCTCCGGCCTGAGGCCGGGGCTGCAGAACGTCTAGAGACTTCCGTGGCTTTTTGCGGCTACTCGCTTACTCGCGAGTAGCCGCAAAAAGCCGCGGACTGGCCACAGCGCTGAGCGCTGGGCCCATCGGCCGGGGGGGGGGGGGAGAAGGGAGCACAGACGACACAGAACACACACACACACACACACACACACACACACGGAGGGAGAAGGAGGAGAGACGACACACGGGACATGGAGGGAGAGAAAGATCAGGAAGAGATCAGGAGCGGATGGGGAGGTTAACTAAAAAAAACCCCTTACCTTCTCCGCAGTCTTCGGGCCGCACGTGGCCCCTTTAAACTTTAAAAAAAATGGCGGACGCTGCAGGGATCCCGACGTCCCTGCGCGTCCCGCGTCTGGAAGCCCGGGCAGCACGCACTAACATCAGCGTGCCATTGCCCCGCCTCCCTGCCAGCTTATCCTGGCAGGTCTAGAAAAGCCCTTAGTGACCCCAGCTACTGAAACTCAAGTTTGTTCCTAACTGCAGAGTCCCACATAAGAACATAAGGAGAGCCATGCTGGATCAGACTGAGGGTCCATCCAGTCCAGCACTCTGTTCCCACAGTGGCCAACCAGCTGTTGACCAGGGACCAACAAAGCAGGACATGGTGCAACAGCACCCTCCCACCCATGTTCCCCAGCAAATGGTGCATATAGGTTTACTGCCTCTGCTACTGGAGGTAGAACATAGCCTAGGGTTACCATATGGAAAGGAGAACAGGGCTCCTGTATCTTTAACAGTTGTATCGAAAAGGGAATTTCTGCAGGTGTCATTTGTATATATGGAGAACCTGGTGAAATTTTCTCTTCATCACAACAGTAAAAGCTGCAGGTGCCCTCTTTTAAAATCTGGTCACTCTAGTATAGCTCCTGCAGCTTTAACTGTTGTGATGAAGGGGGAATTTCACCAGATTCTCCATATATACAAATGATACCTGCTGAAATTCCCTTTTCTATGCAACTGTTAAAGATACAGGAGCCCTGTCCTCCTTTTCATATGGTCACCCTAACATAGCCATCAGGGCTAGTAGCCATTGATAGCCTTCTCCTCCAGGAATTTAACCTGAGTTCTGTTTCTTGATCATGCTAGTATAATGGAATATAGGAACTGTCTTATACTCTGTTGATCAACCCAAGCCTATATAACATGGGCATCATGGGATACACTTGACATTATCATCAACTACAATGAATTGTGTGGTATGAGAAGCAACAGGTAACACGTTTTATATTGCTAAGTCATGGTGATGTGGTTCAAAATGGATTCTGCCCACTACCTTCTGAATGGAAACTGTATTTATTGAATAAATTATATGGTTACAGCAGTAAATTCCTTCATTGACTTCAAGGGAAAGTCAGACATTTCAATAGATTTAGTTGGAGAAGGATTATTCTTGCAGTTATAACACTTCAAGCAAGTGAGGGTAATACTAATTTACAATGACACTGGTTTTGTGGGGCAGCGTTAAAGGTGGATGGTGGCTTTGCGCTGTGGATCTAAATCATATTCCTTTATTAGGTGTAGCAATTCCTGCTAATTCCTACCATGTTGCAAAAACTAATATATGCGCTCTACAATATACACTCCAAATTACACTCTAAATGTAATGCTGGCAAAATGTCCCTCCAAATGCTAATGCAATTCAGGCCTAATCTATACCAAGCAGGATATAACACTATGAAAGCGGTATATGGTATGTGTTAATGGGCCCCAACAGTTGTCAGTGCACTTCAATACTGCTATAAAGCAGTAGTGTAGATCCTGCAGTGCACTTCAATACGGCTATCAAGCAGTAGTGTGACTCCTGCCTTTTATATCCCCCTTTCATACCACTTTCATAGTGCAATATAGATTATACCATGAATATGTGGATCACACTTAGGGCTCATCTACACCATGTGGATATTCCATTATGAAAGAGGTATGAAAGTGGTATATAAAAGACAGGAGCCACACTACTGCTTTATAGCAGTACGGAAGTGCACTGCAGGATCTACACGACTGCTTTGTAGTGGTACTGAAGTGCACTGACAACTATTGGGGCCCATGACACATTTACACGGAGCAGGCTATAGCACAATGAATGCTGTATGAAAGCGGTATATAGTATGTGTCAGTGGGCCCCAACAGTTGTCAGTGCACCTCATTACCTCTCTAAAGCAGTACTGTGGCTCCTGCCTTTTATATACCACTTTCATAGTGGAATATCCTGCTTGGTGTAGATGAGCCCTTACTGATTCTACTCCCAGCTTCCACACTGATTTATCCTATTATGGTCTGTACAGAGCCTTGTGCCAATGTGGGCTCCCTCTACCCAATTAGAGTGCTGGGTATTCATTTCTACTTTTGCTATGTTTTATTTAAAAGGGGGTTAGCTAGTTTTATATTTATATTCTGTTGTCTCTCAGAGCACAATCCTATGTATGTTTAGATGGAACCAAGTTCTAAAATTGGCGGGAGAATGCTGGGAGTTGCAGGGCTTTGTTCTTCACAGGGTTGTCAGAAGAACCAGGCTGTGGGGTGGAGCTCAATGGGCTTTTGTTGGCTCAGTCCCCGGACTTGCCTTCCACTAGCTGGCCTGGCCCAATCTGCAGTGACTCAGGCCAGCTAGATGTTCTGGGTTATTTTTTTATTATTATTCATTTACATAAATAGAGATTTGAGCAAATTGCAGCCACAATTTACGCAATTTCGGCAAATTACAGTTGGAATTTGTGCAAACTACTGACTTCAAACAAACAACTAAACAAAGAAAGAGCCCCACATTTTGCCTCTGCTGCAGCCAAGCAATACCGTCCTGTAACAGCAGGGGCTCTCCTCTCACCATAGTAGTGCCCATGTAGAGTAAACATGGCTGCCATGCAGGGACCTGCCTATTTATAAAATGGCTGCCGTGGTGAGCATGGCTGGTCACAAAACACTGATTTCCCAGAAGGTAACTGGAAGAGATTCATCCAACCTGTTCCTCCTCTTGCTCACACCAGCACTGAATACTCCAGTCTTCCTTATTGTCAGTTCCCAGTGCCCCAGATATAATTTCAGTATTTGGACTGATTATGAATGATAGCCATGTGTTAGGGCTTCATCCCTTACATTTTTAGAGGTGTTGCAGATATGTGAATGACACCTACAGCGGTTGAACCCAATAAAAAAAGTTTGTCCTTACTAATTTGTTGTTGATCTGCCTTACTTTTAATCATAATGCTGGATATAGATCTGGTGCAGTGTTCAGCTGAGCTACAGCACCTCATGACAGAAAAGAAAAGGATGCCGGATGGCTTTCTGTCACATTGAGTTCACTGGAATCTGCTAGCTGATAGGGACAATGTAAACACTTTTAAAGACAATATGTTCCTGTGAGGCCTTGTTTCAGATGTAAGTCACCAAGCCACTACTAGAACAACAACAACAACAATGTCATGGTCACCTCCTCTTATCAACTACAAGTTCAACCGCAGCTTTTAAAGCTCAACTAAAAACTTTTCTTTTTCCTAAAGCTTTTAAAACTTGATGTTGTGCAGACTTCTACTGTTACTTTCTACTGTTAGTTTTACGCTACCCTGTGCCTGCTTACCCTACCCTGTGCCTGTTTGCATTCTCTTCCCCTCCTTATTGTTTTACTATGATTTTATTAGATTGTAAGCCTATGCGGCAGGGTCTTGCTATTTACTGTTTTACTCTGTACAGCATCATGTACATTGATGGTGCTATATAAATTAATAATAATAATAATAATAACCAAGGATATTTAATTTAAGTAAGTTTAAGCATCCTTATCCAATAATTTAAACAACATTCTATTCCCTTATGTACAAAATATTCCTTAATAACCCTCTTAGTTGAATAGTCCGTACTGTCTCTACTGTTGGTGCCCATCTCATGCCTTAGCCTCTTATACCAAGCTATTAGAAAGTTTTAAATATGGATGTATGAGATTTTTTTTTATCCTGTTCATGCATTATGCATACATTCTGATTAGCAAGTGAGCACAGCTTTCTCAAACTTGCATTTGTGCAATCCCCCCCCCTTTTTACTTTTTAGCTTATGGTGGAAAATGTACATTTTCGAGTGGAGGGAATTTGCATTTTAAAAAATGCATCCCCTCCCCCAATTTTCCATATCATACAGAGGAGGGCCAGGATATCTTCTCGGTCCTCCCAAAGTGCAGGACACGGAATAATGGGCTCAAGTTACAGGCAGCCAGATTCCGACTGGACATCAGGAAAAACTTCCTCACTGTTAGAGCAGTACAACAATGGAACCAGTTACGTAGGGAGGCACACTAGAGGCTTTTAAGAGGCAGCTGAACAGCCATCATGCAGGTATGCTTTAAAGTGGATTCCTGCATTGAGCAGGGGGTTGGACTCGATGGCCTTATAGGCCCCTTCCAACTCCACTATTCCATGATTCTATGAAAATGTATTGTAAGTTTTCAGTGCTCCTATAACAACGTTGGGGAACATGGGAGGGAGATATCATGTGTACGATCCTGAAATTCTTAGGGAAAAGTCACAAGTATTAAACAAATAAAAGGAAAGTGTCTCACTGTTAAGCATCTAGGTTATTGAAATGTTATGGTGGGCTCATAAATAGCACTGCAAGCAATGCAGGCTCACAAGAAGAACCCAGCTCTTGGGAGATACCTGGGGGGGATTCCATCCTCACCACCTGGGCAGCAGGGCCATGAATCAGCCTGCTGTTTGGCAGTGGCTGGCATCTTGGATAGCTCCATTAGAGTTCTGACTGAAACCTGGAGAAGACTCACCACCCCACTGACACTATTTTCGTTCTTGGCAATGGACAAGTCAAGTGTAGAAAGTTGAGCAGGGTGACTGAAAAGCCCGTTGAAAAGCCCTCATGGGCTTGATGCGACCCATGGGCCATCGTTTGCCCACCTTTGCTGCAAAGTCTTCCTGTAAGAGGGCATTACGCTGCAACTGGGGGCGTTACTAGACGAGGCTCTAGCGCGCGTTACCTTCCGCAGTCACGTCGAGGCTTCCAGATGACGTTCACGAGGATCCGCCGTTATCCCGCGGTGAAGCCTCTTTCTCCCGACTTTAAAAAAGTGAGTTTTAGGGCGCCTTTTCCTGCTGTCCCGCGGTAATTCGGAGTACGTGTGGGAGGATGTGAGGTCACTGCGGTCGGCACTGGTCAGGAAAAGGCGTGCTAAGGGGGAGTGGTCAGCGGCTTCGGTCAAGCCGCCTCCGCCATTTGCGCGCAGTCCGCCAGCTGGGGCAGCGCGGCGGAGCGGCTTTTTTTTTTTATTTCCCCAGTGACAGTTTGCGCAGGACCGGAGGACCGGAAAAGTGGCTGGTGACTCCTTGCGGTGGGCAGCTACCATGGCCGCATAATGGCGGTGCTGTACGCTGCCTGTTAGTGTGGGTACCAGGCTGGCAGAGGGCAGAGCTGTTTGTGGGCTGCTGCCATGGCTACGGCCAGATGTGGGTTGGCTCCTTGGGATGGGGCACAGGGCACAGAGGCGGTCATCGCCGCCGACACCTCAGAGGCATGATGGGAGATGTAGGCACAGAGTGGCCATGCAGACGATTGACCTCGGGTCATATGACACCCGCCACGACCCCCATCAGGAAGTGAGCGCATCAATGTTGACCCTCAACAGCACCAGCAGCACTTCAGCTGGCACTGGCACTGCCGCCGCTGCCGCCGCCAGGGCCGGCGGCGGCATCGCTGACGGCTGCGCAAGTTTGCGGTCTTTCGGACGTGCGCAAACCGTGCAGCGAGCGAAAAAAAAAGCCGCGGCAATCAGGCCGGTGTGGCTGCGCAACCGTTCTCGCGGCGGCAGCAGCACAACCGGCGCAAACTTCCGCCACAAATTGAAGGCAGGTGTGGAGCATGAGGCGTCACGGCTGAACGGGAAAAGCCGCTTTCACCGCTCCTCAACGACGGAACACCCGGTAGGTCTAGCAACGCCCTGGGAATAAACACCCTTGATGTATAGGCACTATAGATCTGAGCACCCATGACAGGAAGAGGGAGGCAGAAGGGTTTCTTGGCAGCCTTCACAGCAGTTAGGCAGAAGCAGCCCTCTCTTGCACGCCTTAGAACTGACCTCCATTCTATTTATGCAGCAAAGACAAAAGCAAAGCAAGCGTATCTATGCAGAGATGACTCTGGGCTTCTGAGACGAATGTGGAGCAAAATTCAGTTTCCTCTACAGAAAAGTGTGCCAGCGAGACACAATCAGCTGCATGGCGCCAGGAGATTTGTGGACAGTGTTCTTCAACATCTCTGCACTAGATTACATCCCATGAAATCTAAGAGGATGATCGCACAATAATGTTTTTCTCTCACTGTATTGGATGCCCTTTTCTCTCTAAATTTAAATGCTACTCCTGTGGTTCTCTGTGGACCCATCCGCGTGATGTGTTTGATCTATCCTAAATGTGTCTGGGTGAACAAGACTCTCCTAAAAATCAGCGGTAGGATTTTTATTTATATCTTTTAATCAATTAATTTATTTTTTCGTTGTCATTTACACCCTTCCTTGTGGGCCCACACAGCAGCTCACAGCAATAAAAAAAAACCTAAATATGTCAACCCTTTTCAATCCTAAAAGCAGTACAACATCAAAAATAAATAAATGCAAATTTGCTTCCCTTTGAAAGCAAATGTATACAGTTGTGCTTGGCTAGGGTGACCATATGAAAAGGAGGTCAGGTCTCCTGTATCTTTAACAGTTGTATTGAAAAGGGAATTTCAGCAGGTGTCATTTGTATATATGGGGAACCTGGTGGAATTCCCTCTTCATCACCACAGTTAAAGCTGCAGGTGCCCTGACCTCTTTTAAATCTGGTCACTCTAGTATAGCTCCTGCAGCTTTAACTGTGGTGATGAAGAAGGAATTTCACCAGGTTCCCCATACTGTATATACAAATGTCACCTGCTGAAATTCCCTTTTCTATGCAACTGTTAAAGATACAGGAGCCCTGTCCTCCTTTTCATGCATCTAGATGCACAGCCGTTTAAAAGTAATAGACAGCATCCACATTTGAATGGGCATCTGAATGTGGGTGTTTTAAAGCATTTGGTTATGCATCTGGACGTTCAGTCCATCATCACCAGCAGCTGATGGACTTCAACAGCAGTTGGATGAGTACCTGAAAAGCTACCCACATTTGTGGGCACATCTGTTTTATACCTGAAGTTCCAAAAGCAAGCATGGGATTTCTGAAGGTATGTGATACCAAAGGACTGAAAAGCAGAACACTTAATGGATGTACAAGGGCAGATTTTGCACATCACGACCTGACAGAATAGTAATATCTTGACTTCCTGATCCCTCCAAAGTTCTCCTTGGACACAGCCCTGGGGATAGACAAAACTGTCTACAACATGCATCTTTTTTCAAGGAAGAGTTCATTCCATTTCTGCAGCACTTTGTGAGTCAGCATGAAAAATCATGCTCATTTTTATGCAGAAATCTCCCCTAACATATGCATTTTATTTATTTAGTATTACTTTTTAGGCAGGCATTTTCCCCTAACACATGCTATTTTGCATGGAATTTCCCCTAACATACATACTTTTGTATGAAATTTTCCCCAATGCTTGCATTTCTTTAATTGAAAAAAAAAATCTCCATCCATTTGTAATCTGCCCAGAGAGCATTAGTTATTGGGTGAATAAGAAATTCAAA
Source organism: Elgaria multicarinata webbii (assembly GCF_023053635.1). Taxonomy (NCBI): domain Eukaryota; kingdom Metazoa; phylum Chordata; class Lepidosauria; order Squamata; family Anguidae; genus Elgaria; species Elgaria multicarinata. Next base: position 17,185,822 of record NC_086174.1, on the reverse strand, counting down.
TAAATAAATAAAATAAGAGCAAAATTCAGAAAAAGTGTGCAAACCAATGGATAAACGCATTCCAATTCATGAATTTGTTTGGGAAGTGAAAATTAAGTGAGATTGTATTATAATGTTAACCAGATGAATTACACACATGCACAGATCCATCCCTAGAAAGCATCCCATAAAGGAGGTGCCACTACTAAAAAGGCCTTGCTGCTAATCATCTTTCTGGAAATTGGTTGTTGAACATCATCTTCAATTTGAAAAAGAAAACAAAACAATTTTTAAAATGCTACCGAAAAGTGGAGTGATGTATTATCTGTCAATTAAGAGAGCAATCCTGTGGCCCCTAGCCAGCACCCAAGGGTCCAAAGGAAGGTGCAGTTCTCTCCTTCGAAGACTGGAAACTGACTTCGGAAGATATATGACCATGGATCTCCATCCACGCTCTGCCCCTCCCAGCTGCTACAGAAACTTCATGGGGCTCGTCTACACCAAGCAGGATATTCCACTAAGAAAATGGTATGAAAGCAGTATATAAAAGGCAGGAGCCACACTACTGCTTTATAGCGATATTGAAGTGCACTGCAGGATCTACACTGCTGCTTTATAGTGGTACTGAAGTGCACTGACAACTGTTGGGGCCTGTGACACATCTACACCAATCAGGAAATAGCACTATGAAAGTGGTATGAAAGCGGTATATAGTATGTGTCAATGGGCCCCAACAGTTGTTAGTGCATTTCAGTACTGCTATAAAGCAGTAGTGTGGCTCCTGCCTCTTATATACCACTTTCATACTGCTTCCATAGTGGAATATGCTGCTTGGTGTAGATGAGCCCATGGTGGCTCCTTCCCACAAGGTTGGTGTCAGGATCTTAGTTGTTGAACAAATGAGGGGAGAATGGGCATTTTGGGGATAGGTCAATGGGTAGGTAAGAGAGATGGCAGGATCCACTAGTCTCCCGTCCCACTCACAGCAATGTAAGAGAATTAGATGGGCTCAGAGGCCATCCAACTTAAAATTCATTTAAGGAGGAATGAGGGACAGAAAAGCTTCTGTCATTCATCTCACCCTGTAATGTTCTTGTTGGCAGGGCATAGGATGGGCGGAAGGCTCCGAACTGGGCATCTAATGGGTGTCTTATCCATAAGTTTTTGCCCTAAGTGGAGCTACAGCATACTTTTATCACCGTACATGACGACGGTGTGAAGAATTCGCCCAATAAGGCTGTAATCCAAACACACTTACTAGGAAAGGGCTGCTTGTTATCTATTTAAAACTAGAATGAATGGAGAGCTGAACAGCTAAAAGTAGGGATGGATAAAAAAGTAAACAATAACGTGCTCAGTTCAGGAATAATTGAGTCCCATGTATTGTCAATTAAGCTTACTAATAACGGTATCATCTTTTGGCTAGTTAGTGATGTGAGTTGCTAAGCTGTGCGAATGGAAGACATTTTATATAATCTATAACACCACCAGTTGAGCTGCTGTTTAAAGAGGGATCTTGCCTCAAGGAAGCCATTTTGTCTTGCTGATGAATGAAAATCGCAGGCGAGCACCGGCCAATTAAAGCAGACCCCTCACCTTTACCAAGCAATGGTTGCAATGCCCCGACTGTTCATTGCAGAATGTTTCAGGGCTTTTAAAGCCCTTCCCACTGAGTGCTCTCAAGCGAGGGCCCTGACAGGAGGGGGACATGGCAATTAGGTGGAGTTCCGGAAAAGGAAGGAAGGAAAGAACTGAAATTTAGCACAATAACTGCTAGTTTTGGGGCGTTACTAGACGGGGCTGTAGCGTGCGATACCTACCGTAGTCGTGTCGACAGATCCAGATGACGTTCACCAGGATCCGTCGTCATCCTGTGGTGAAGCCTCCTTATCCCATCTTTTTAAAAGTGAGTTTAAGCATGCCTTTTCCTGCCGGCCCGCGCTAATTCGGAGTCGGGAGGTGGAGGTGTGGGAGCATGTGAGGTCACTGCGCTTTCCGCCGTAGTCAGCACTGGTCAGGAAAAGGCGTGCTAAGGGGAGTGGCCAGCAGCTTCGGTCAAGCCGCCTCCGCCATTTGCACCCAGCCTGCAGCTGGGGCAGCGGAGCGGAGCGGCTTTTTTTAATTATTCCAACAGTGGCAGTTTGCGCAGGAACGGAGGACCGGAAAAGTGGCTGGTGAGCTGCTGGGGGTGTGTGGGGGATGGGTGGGGGATGTGCGCCTGTTTTTTCTATTTCAACCTCTGCGTGGGTCACTTTTCGTAAAGGCGGGCATCCAACAGTAATGGGAAGTTGGTGACTCCTCGCGGTGGGCAGGCACAGCGGCCGAATAATGGCGGTGCTTTATGCTGCGCGGAAGATGTAAAGGCTAGTGGGGACTGAGGGGGACGGTACAGGCATGAAGGGCTGTGTGCCTGTTGGTGTGGGTACGTGGCTGGAAGAGGGCACAGCTGTTTCTGGGCTGCTGCCATGCCTACGCCCAGATGTGGGTTGGCTCCGTGGGATGGGCGGGGAGGGCACAGAGGCGGTCATCGCCACCGACACTCAGAGGCATGATGGGAGATGTAGGCACAGAGTGCCCATGCAGACGACTGACCTCGGGTCATATTACACCTGCCACGACCCCCATCAGGAAGTGACCACATCAATGTTGACCCTCAACAGCGGCACTCGCTGGCCGCGCCCCCTGTGAGCCATCCACCAATGCCAACTGGCTCCCCTCTGCCCAGCCTGAGGGGGGTGGTATGCAGCAGCAGCAGCACTTCAGCTGCCACTGCCGCCACCGTTGCCGGCAGCGGCGGCAGCGCTGACGGCTGCGCTAGCGATCTACACCGATTGCAGTCTTTCGGACTTGCGCAAACCGTGCGGCGAGCGAAAAAAACCTCACGGAAATCAGGCCGGTGTGGCTGCCAACCTGTGCTCGAGGCGCCAGCAGCACAACCAGAGCAAACTTCTGCAACCAATACCGTGCTAATCCAAAGAAGGTGTGGATCATGAGGCGTCACACCTGAACAGGAAAATCCGGTTTCACCGCTCCTCAAACACGGAACACCCGGTAGGTCTAGCAAAGCCCTTCGTTACAAAACTCCATGCTCCCCTACTTTTTATTAATTATTTTATTTATTTACTGTATTTTTATTCCATCCAATAAGAAATATTCTCTGGGCAAATTGCAAATTGTTAAATGAATAAAATGCAATACTAGTGGTTCAAATAATAAAAATGATATTTTCCAAGGGGTTTATATGTTATATTGATCAAACAGAGCATTACCTACAAACCATGTATTGTGCAAATGTTATAGGGCCAAAATTTCCATCCACAGGGAATTGTGAAAACCCAAATCGCATTCTCTCGTGCAAAATGCCAATGTGGCCAGTGAAATGAGGGTCCATGAACATTGGTTCAGGATAAAAACCACTAGAACATAACAAAACACCAATACTGAATCAACTTTCAGAACCATCACTACTACCTGTATGAGCCGAAGTTATGGCGGTCAAGGATATACTGGTTCCGTTAAGAAGACACCTTAAAGTATTGCTTTAATCATGGTGGTTAAGCCAGAAAGCTGGGCTTTGTTCAGAAGACACTTTAAACCATGGCTTTAACCATGGTGAATGAAGCAAAAAAACTTATTCATCGTGATTTAAGGTGTCTAATGAACACAGCCTGGCTTTCTGGCTTAACCACCATGGTTAAAGCCATGGTTTAAGGTATCTTCTAAATGGACCCACTATACTATTAACCACAGGTGATACTGGTGGTGGAGATAATATAATAAGCTAGAGATTTAAAATAGAGAATGGTTTGTGCTAGTTTCAGCATCAGTGAAGAGGGAAAATGCTTGCCAATACATTGGTCAATAACTCTTATAATTCTTAAAATGTGCTTTTATTAGTTTAGTTCCCTTGTTTTTTCCTGTTTTGTATGGATTTTTATTTGTATTATGGAATTATTGTAAATCACCATCAGTAAAGCAATGGGAAAGGGGACGGTCTTGAAACAGGGCCAGTCACCTAGAAACGTGAGTGAGCAAGAGAGGCAGCACCTTCTTGGAGAGGAAGCTGCAACTCTAGAATGCGCTCCCAACTGAAATCCGTCCGGCTCCATCTTTGTGTGTCTTTTGACAGAAATTTCATGCCATTATTCTTACAGACTTTTAATGAGAAACATCTAATTTTAATGGTGCTAGGTTTTTAGGGATGGATGGACTCATACTTTGGATGCGCCCCCCGCCCTCGCCCACCCCATTTGCGGCACCGTGCAAGCTTCTTTGAAGGCTGTTGAACATCCGATGATGTCACGAGCCTGTTTGCCCTTGTCCAGAGCCTCAGTTGGGCTTGGGCTTCTTTGGTGGGGCAGACACAGGGGAGTCCATTGGACTCCCAGACCTACTTTTGCTTCATTCTGTATTTGTATTGGTTGCATTCTGGTTGTAATTTATTATTGCTTTCAGAAACATCTAGTTGTTTTTGCATGTCTATTGATTATATCTTGGCACACTTTAATAGGAGAAGGGGATTATCATTGTTCTTGTTCTCTTTATCCTTTCCTCATGGGACAGGGGTGAGGAACTACTTTAAGCTCAGGCGCTAACCCCCTTCCAGGCACTCTGCAGGCTGCATGATGTCAGTGGGCATGGCCACACCCACAGATGTCATGATCCCCACCCCAGCCCTAACAGCCCCCCTAGATTTGCTGTGCTTCAAGTTCCAGCTCTTTCTGCTATGAAAAAAGCAAAGGTAGTTATGTTGATCATAAGAAAAAATATCCCCAAATCCATGTTGCCGCAATACTTTTCTTAGGCCAACCGAAAGATCGAAAGATCATCAGAAATTTGTACAAATTTTCGAGAGTATAACCTCTTGCCTGAAAAAGAGATCTGGGATCTTGAAAGCTCTACAATGAAGTTAATCCTCTGACGAGGAGAGATATCTATCTTGACAACAAGAGGCACTTGCATGCATGAACACCAAGGCACCTTGCATTGTAGTGTACAGCCTGCCCTCAGGCTCTTGCAGCGGACCTTGATGTGAGAATAGGGAGATACATATAACCAGCCACTCTGGAAACCAGGTGTTTCCAGCTCCCCCAATAAATAAAGGCAGGCCTAAAGCAGGCGTTCGCATTGAGTTCTGTCCGGTCCCTGAGGATATCATGTGGTGACACCATGCCTGGCAGATACACATGTTTAATTAGAGAAGAGTGTTCTCAGCAATGATCTTTGCTACAAATTTTGGTCAGCTCTGTCTTTACAATTGTAAAATTCCTGGTGCGTATCCCCAAAGTCATCTGCTGTCCAACTTTTCACTAATGAACCAGAAGGAAAGGAAAGGAACCTCTCGTGCAAGCACTGAGTCATTACTGACTCTTGGAGGGACGCCAGCTTTCATTGATGTTTTCTTGGCTGGCCTTATAGCGGGGTGGTTTGCCGTTGCCTTCCCCGGCCATTATTACCTTTCTCCCAGCTAACTGGGTATTCATTTTACTGACCTCGGGAGGATGGAAGGCTGAGTCGACCTGAGCCAGCTGCCTGAAACCAGCTTCCGCTGGGATCGAACTCAGGCCGTGGGGAGAGTTTCAGCTGCAGAAACTGCTGCTTTACTGCTCTGCGCCACAGTTGAAATTGTAGCTACCCTATTCTCAGTTAGTTTCTGATAAGAACCTACCAACATCTGCAAAGTTGTATTAGCAGATTCGGGAGGGAAAGAACTTTAGATTTTAAGAAATCCAAACATTTGAGAATTCAACAGGTATTCCCAGCACAGAGAGGACCCTGAGTACCTGCCTGTCAGAGAAACAAAAAAGTGGCAATTCTGATGAAGTGATTTAAACTGAAACTTCTCAGAGCAAAGCACTCACACTTCCAGACCTGGATGGACAAATCTGACCATTTTGGTTTCTCCCATAATTATTTTTTTAAAAAACCAAAAAACCCCAACACTTCCTTTTGTTCCAATTATGGATAACTTTATCTGAACTGAACTGTAACAAAATTCCCACTCATCCCTATCAGCAGATGTGTGTATTGTCGAAATAGCTCCAATTGAATCAAGCAAAAGAGCGAGGCTGTGCGAAGGAGAAGTCAACTCCCTGCATGGATTATTAGGAGCCTTGACTTTTAAACATATAAGTTAGTGTTGGTGCATGATTTCTAGAGGGAAATAATGCAGATAATATTTATTTTCAAACGGGAAAAGTCTCAAGTTCCCTTCTTATATCATTTTGCTTGGCCTCTTATCTCTCAGCTGAATGGGGTAAAAGCCCACAACAGCTTTGTCGCAGAGTAGCATATTGTGAGGCTTGGCCACGGGGTGGAACTACCAGGGAAAGAGGGAAGGCAAAATGCAGTTGGGCATTTCAGATGTTCCAGCAAGCCACTTAAAGTCCTCGGAGGGTCATCTGCTGCAATTGCCTAATGTGAGATTGGCAGTCACACGCTGGAGGACCTGTGTCTTTTGCTGCCCCGCAGCTGTGGAATGACCTGCTGGTTGGGAGACGCCTGATGACTTCTTTGAATATCTTTTAGTAGGCATTAAAGACTCTATAATTCCAGCAGGCCTTCCCTTTTTGGAACCTTATTGCTGACCACTATATATTGTTTTTATTGATTGTTTTATCTTTATAAGTTGAGAGAGATTCGCCAACTGAACAGTCTTTCTGAATTTAAAAAAGCTATAAAGACTGATCTCTTCAGGCAGGCCGACCCAGTCGAATTTTAAAATATCTGGTGGTTATTTTAATAATGTAGTACTTTTATAAGTTTTTAATCAATGTTTTTATATTTGATGTCATTCTTCGCCTCAATCTAGAGGGAGAGGCAGGTAAGAAATTATTATTATTATTATTATTGTTGTTGTTGTTGTTGTTGTTGTTGTTGTTGTTGTTGTTGTGTTTAGGATGCCTAGGGTATTGTTTCATTGATTGCTTTATCGCCAAGTTTCTGAATCTGGCCATTCTCATCAGACCACATATGATTGCTTAAATTTTCCTCCTATGTTCTGTTCAAGATCTAATGTTAACACATGTCCCATCCTTGCTCTGATCTTACTCCCTTTTACCCTTGATTTTTTATGTATTAAGATGTATTATTAATGATATGTTTTATATGCTTAGGTTATCTTATTGACCGTTTGCTTGGAATAACTGTACCTTTTTTTCTGGTCTATTGACTGTAAGTAAAGGATTGATTGATTGATTGATTGATTGCTTTATCTTGTTTTAAATTGTTTTAACTTCGTTTGGTGCCTAGGGTAGTCCGTATATAGGTGGGGTATAAATTGAAATAATAATAATAATAATAATAATAATAATAATAATAATAATAATAATAACCCTTGAGTTTTTACACATATTTGACTGGAACACTCTGCCCAGTTAATGAGGAGGGGTGAGCCAAGGTGGTGATGTTGGGGGCTGCCACAGTATTAGCAGTAAGCAATAGTGGTCAAACCAAAGGAGGAATTCAAGCGTTCTGATAAGGCTAGTTGTCTCAGACTCAGAGAGAGAAACTGGTGTTCTTCCTCAAAGAAACTGGTGTTCTTCCTCAGCCTCAGAGAAGCAGTGGCTTTATATAAGGCAGTGGCATCTGATTGGCCCTGCACTGTCACCTGACACCTCAGAACAGAGGAGGATTCTGGTCTGTGGCATGAATGTCTCAGCTGGGACTCTTTGCAATTTCTCCCCCTCTTCCTCTGATCAACAGCTTCAGGATACTGGAAGAAAGCAGCCAGTGTCTTTACTTCAGGATTTATGGTTTAGCACCAGCTGACTTCCCATGCAAGTGTTCAGAACAATACTGAGCAAAGTCCAAAGAGTCCAAAGACTGGTGGTAGGGTTTCATAACCCTGCCGTGCCCCTGCTATATAGTAGATTTTCAAGAATAACACACTTATTATTATCATCAATACCTTCAGTAGGAGGCCTCCCCTTCTCTGCAGAGATTTCCACTGCCCGGCTCTGGCAGTGAGGTAGAGAGAGACCTTTTCTGACCTTCTGATGAGTCACTACAAACAACATTAGGTAGAAGGAGCTCCCTGGTATATAACAGCCACGGTACTAAATCTTTAATCACCACATATCGCAGAGTGAAGCCAGCTAGGCTAAAAATGAATAATGTATCCCTGACTTTCTCAGATGCAAACACAGCAGACAAGTGATCTTTAAAAATTTACATTTCTAGTGACTGGAATAGGGAGTTCATGTTCTGAAATAAAGTTGCTATGAGACCGGTGGATTTTTCTCTGGATTTCTCCTTCTCTCTTTCTCTCTCTCTCTCTCTCACACACACACACACAGATTTCTCTCTTTCAATTTCTTATGTGGTCTTGTCAAATTACAATCATGGACGACCTTCCATCATTTCAGATGAAATGCTAATGGAAATTTGTCTCATTGATCATATTATTGATGTGGCCCTTGTTCACAAGATAAAATGATGTATTTTGGAACAGAAGAGAAGAAAACTGAAGCAGGTCTGAGCATTCAGAACAGTTCAAAAGAACCGATGGAAGAGAATGGTGTTATAAAAGGAAATTCAGTCATAATTTCTGGCATGAAAAGAAACTAAGCTTAGCATTAATTTAAAGCAAGGATGGGGTGAGGGGGAGTGAAATAAGCATAGCCTAGAAGATTACATTAGAAGGTAAATATTTATTTACGCAATGATGGGGAAATATCTGATCAAAATAAAGAAGGATAATCCTTCCATGGAATTTCTAAGGCATCTTATTAAATTCAAGCTCCCGGGGAGCAGGTTTTTGATATTACACTGTAGGTGACATAAGGATCTAGGCTAAGTTAGTAAACAACAGCACTACACAGCCTCCATCTCTTTTAAACATTTTGAGACTGGATGAGTTACAGAGAAGGAATGAGATGACAGGAGTTGTTAGTTAGGTTCAGGACAAATATTAATGAAAGGAAATCTTTCATCCTGGCATTGGTGGTAAGTTGATGGAAGGGGAATGAAGATGAAAATAAGTTCAGCTGGGTTTCAGTTCTACAAGGTTCATCTTTCCAAAAGCTACTTTAATGATAGGGCTCATCTACAGCAAGCAGGATATTCCACTATGAAAGCAGTATATAAGAGGCAGGAGCCACTTGACTGCTTTATAGTGGTATTGAAGTACACTGACAACTGTTGGGGTCTGTTGGCACATACCAGATACCGCTTCCATGCTGCTATATCCTGCTTGGTGTGACTCCTGCCTTTTATGTACTGCTTTCATACTGCTTTCATAGTGGAATATCCTGCTTGGTGTAGATGAGCCCATGGTGTCTAGATCAGATGTTTATGTTCCACAGTGACTCACTGTTTGCCCTTATTATTATTATTATTATTATTATTATTTATTTATATAGCACCATCAATGTACATGGTGCTGTACAGAGTAAAACAGTAAATAGCAAGACCCTGCCGCATAGGCTTACAATCTAATAAAATCATAGTAAAACAATAAGGAGGGGAAGAGAATGCAAACAGGTACAGGGAAGGGTAAGCAGGCACAGGGTAGGGAAAAACTAACAGTAGAAAGTAACAGTAGAAGTCTGCACAACATCAAGTTTTAAAAGCTTTAGGAAAAAGAAAAGTTTTTAGTTGAGCTTTAAAAGCTGTGGTTGAACTTGTAGTTCTCAAATGTTCTGGAAGAGCGTTCCAGGCGTAAGGGCAGCAGACGAAAATGGACGAAGCCGAGCAAGGGAAGTAGAGGCCCTTGGGCAGGCGAGAAACATGGCATCAGAGGAGCGAAGAGCACGAGCGGGGCAATAGTGTGAGATGAGAGAGGAGAGATAGGAAGGAGCTAGACCGTGAAAAGCTTTGAAGGTTAACAGGAGAAGTTTATATTGGATTCTGAAGTGAATTGGAAGCCAATGAAGAGATTTCAGAAGCGGAGTAACATGGTCGGAGCGGCGAGCTAAGAAGATGATCTTTGCGGCAGAGTGGTGAACAGAAACCAACGGACTGATGTGAGAAGAAGGAAGGCCAGAGAGAAGAAGGTTGCAGTAGTCCAACCGTGAAATAACCAGCGCATGAACAAGCATCTTGGCAGAAGAGACAGACAAAAATGATCGAATCCTGGCAATATTATACAGGAAAAATCGACAAGATTTAGCTACTGCCTCAATATGAGGAATAAAGGAGAGCGAGGAGTCGAAGATAAAGCCAAGGCTACGAGCTTCCTTGACCGGAGTAAGCGTAACATCATTGACAGTAAGAGAGAATGAGAGATGAGGAGAAGACTACCTTCCCAAGACTACCCAGGAACCAATGTCAGAAAGCAGAAAAAGGTGGTGAAAGAATGGGATTTTGCTGTAGCTACAGTAGACAACTGATCCTAATCTCAAGGAATTCTCTGCATCTGCCGGGGAAACTACAAAACAAACAAAAGGTATTGGCAACTCCTCTTTGCAATGAGTCTTCATAGTGAATGAGTCCTAAGAAGTGGACCTCTAAAAGTGGCGACCTAATGGTGATGGATCTTCCTCATAAAATGTTTGGAAACATTTTAGCAAAGTCTACCCCACTAAGCCAAGTAGGAACCTGGAGCAGTCATTCTGGGCCTACTCTCCAAGAACAGCAGTAGGAAAAATCACACTGTTGAGGAAGGTACAGAGATCCTATTCCTTTTGGGAATTAATGCTAGATGGACATTAGTGATACCTGACTGCGTTTATAGAATGTCGCCTTACCATCTATGGAAGAAATGCCATATTTGTTATGACTACTGGTAACTCATGTTTGGTCATATATATGCTCTGGGAAGCAGCTAATGGTACTGGTGGAGCACCACCACTCTTTTAACAACTTTCAGAAAATTCCCATGGATAGGACACCAAAGGGGATCAAGGGTTCCAGGACAGTAGGTGTGTTCCCTAAAGAGCACGTTGGTAAACAGTTATATACCGGTGTTGGATTTTTCATAAAAATGTTTGGATTCAAATAATACTGCTCAAATTTTTCAGGTCGGGAATCTACAGCTAGCCTAAATTTGTAGCATGGAAACTACTTGAATCCTTCCTACCTATACTTTTACTAGTAATTCCCTTTCTTTGGCTCTCACTGAACCCCCTTTTCTTTTCTTTTCTTTTTTACTTTCTCCTCTCTCTACCTTTGCATCTCTCCCATTTTCTTAAAAATGTAAACAAAGAAAATTGTTGTGGTGTATCGGTAGATTAACTTGTGGGTCCTGGCCTACTTGTTAAAGACAATGACCTAGTGAGCTTATACACATTCCTCTCCTGTTGACCCTGCTCTGCCTTCAGAATTCACTCTGTCCCAACTGTAGAGTTGTTTCTGTTCTGTTATTTGTGTTGAATTGCATTAATGTGAAGATGAAATTAAACACAACAGGATATAGAGAGCATACGGCTTCTGTGCTCTCACTGAAAAAGGGATCATAAATCTATTAAGAGCCAGTGAGAGATAAGGGTGTAGGAAGAGTTTCATATCTTGATGATATCCCTAATTTTATAATTGTGTTCTGTTTTGTTTCTTTCCCTGGTGGATCGAAAGATGCATGCAGTCCTCCACGAAAGAATGCAATATTAAAAAAGAATTTTTTTTGAGATACGAAACAGTGGTGGGGAGGTTGAGGAGTACCAAGACCATTATTTTTCTTTTCTCCATTTTCCTTCTCTGATGTTGTACAAATCCGTACGTAGCTTCCAAATCCGTTTTACTCATTATTAGGGATGCTAGAGGAATTCAAGTCTTTGTGAACTCCAGTAATGTGACCTGCACTTCCTGGCCTAATGTGCAGATCTCAACTTAATTATCTGCCAACATTTGCACTTCCTGAATCATCTGCTGCAGCTCTCAGCTCCAAAACCGCAAGAGCAACAATAACCCATAAAATGTCTTTTAAAATTGTGTGTTTTGAGGGGGGGAAATGTCTTTAGAAATACATATTTTCAGAGCAAACATTTCAAAAATAGCAATAATATACAAAAAAGTATCCAGTGCTGTCATGGTACTATCCTTAATGATGTGGCACAAGCATAAACCGATGCTAGTGCAACATCATTACTGCTTGCTAGGCAAAGGGGGGGAAGCAGTGGATTTTGGTGGTAAATCACTACCTTTTCCCTTTGCTTATCAAGCACTAATGATGTTGCACTAGCATTGGTTTATTGTAGTGTGTTATTAACGCTGCCTCTGTGGCAGCATTGAATACTGTGACATGTATTTAAATGCAAACTCCTGTGCCATTTTTTAATAAAGAATAAAATAAGTAACAGACTGACACAGAAATGGCCCTATGAGTTAGCAGATGTGAAAGTGACACAGATGGGAAATAGCTTGGTCTGTCAATCTCTATTTATTACATGTATTCCACTTTGTTGCCTTACAAGAGGCATGTCTACACAGGGCGATATCCCGGGGATTGTCCCTGTGCGTCCACATGGCACACAGGGGATCCCAGGAGCAGGGACGGAAGATCCTTGCATTTCCCCAGGGTATTGCCCTACACTTCTATCCCGATTTTCCCCGCAGTCCTGGAATCATCCTTAGACCACGGGAGGTGTGGGCGGCCGTCCTGGTTTGTCTCGGGAATGGTGCACTGAGCTCTTCTGGAGCTCTGTGCCCATTGGGGGAGGTGTGGAAAGTGGGATCTTTTTAAAAAAAACAAACAAACCCCTAACTTTCCGATGGAGCCCTCTTGCATTCATTGTCGATAAAAAAACCCACAAAATGGCAGGTGTGGCATCCTCTTCCTCCCAGGATGTCATGCACCGCATATAGACTGAGGGGGAGGATCTCACGATCAACATATCGCGAGAGCCTCCCCCTTTTGTCAGTAGGTCTAGCCATGCCCAAGGTCTTGGCAATGCAGCGGAAATACCCATCAAGAGATTGTGTTGGTAAAATCTAACCAATGTCTTAAACACAGTAAGATCTAACCAATGTCTGAACCTTTTATAACCTGTGTGCCCTAAAGTCAAACACAAGGCACCAGGAAAGTATGGCAACTCATCACAGGCTTGATAACTGTTTGGATTTTATTTTATTTTGCTGCTTGTCTCAAGAGGTTACAACAGCAAGGGAGTTCAAACAACTAGAAAGCCAGCTGGTGGGATGCATTTTTCCTGGCGGGTCATAATTTCAGTAGGTGTGTTACAGCTCAACGCTCCTCAAATGTTATTCTCTATAAGTGCTCATCTATAATTCAGAGTCCTGATTAAAAATAATTTAATATAAATTAAAAGTCTACTCAAAGCTGACATTCTTCAGGGGTTAAGCTCAGGGATTCATCAGTATAAATCTAAATATTTCAACTTAATTGGCTTTGAGGATTTGATGAAGGTGCCATCTTTGTTTTTAAACAGCTGCTTTTACTATTTATTGATATGGTCGTTAATTTGCAAAGTGCTTTATAAAAGAAAAAAAATGTATTCACTTCTCAAAAGCCCTGTGAGGGGGCATTATTACTCCCATTTCACAGATGTGGAATTGGTATTTGGAGATAAGGATGTACTCAAAGAACACAAAAAAGAATGAATGAAAACCCAGCTCCAGGTCCTAGTATTCTATTCATTTATCCGTTTCTTCCACTTTTACAGGAAAGTGAGATTTTATCCACAACTATTTTATATCATTCAAGCCAATTCCTGTTATTATTTTGTTGCTGTTGTTTGCTTGCTTGCTTGCTTTTATGGCAAACATGTAAAGAAACCACTTTAGACATCTCAAATGATTTGGATATATATTTCCCAGGATGTGTTCAGAGACAGTGTTTTACAAAACTACTTGTCATTGAATGGTATATATTTTTGATCATTATCACAATCATCCATCAGATATGGCATAGTTTTCCATAATACTACAGGGAAAGATCTGTACAACTAATAAACATGTTTTTCTTTGAAATGAAGATCAAGTTTTCAAAAGCGCAATTGGCTAAGGACATATCTATCTATCATGTCAGCTGCTATGTATGCTGTCAGAATCAGTGAATTTCTGCAGACATGATCTCATGTCTGCCTTCCTTGGCACATTATTAGATGACATGGGAGTACGCTTATAATTCATGTTCGAAAACCTAACATTGGAAGGTTGAAATAAACAAAACTTATAGATGAATACTGCCAATTGTATCCCAAATCAAGAGTTTCATCACTGGATCAAACAAAGGGTCCATCTGATCCGCCATTTTGTTTTCAGGTAGCTCACAAAAAGCTCACAAAAAGAACATGATGGTCATAATCTTCTCTTCTTGTTTGTTCCCAGCATATGATATTCAGAGGATTATACACTGAAGTTCTATATATCTCATCTTTTGAACAATTATCTAAACTGGTGGCATGCCATCTTGTGGTATTGATTTCTATATGTTGATTAAGCATTACAGAGGTCACATTTTCCCAGTAAAATTGCTTTCCCATGCTGTTTGAGAAATGTCAGGACCACTTCCATATCCCTGATTCCCAAGACTTCATCTGGTGGGTGCATGAAGACTTGTCTATTCCAAAGGTCATGGAACTATCTATAGAAGATAGGAAACCCACATCAATGGGAGGAATCTCCAGATGTATTGCAACTCTTACATTGGCAAGGACTCACTGGACTGGAATGCCAAACTTCCATATTAGTAAGTTAACCTCCAGTCCTAGAACCTTTCCAAAAGTGACACACCTATGTTATGCCTATAGTAGCGTGGCATCACTGGGTATAATCCAATGCTGTCTGTCCACTGATGGAAAGACATCCACTAGCAAAATGCATTCCCCATCCTCCAGCAGTGCCTGTGGCTACCCAATCTGATCTGAAGAGTTAGGGGAAACCCTTGAGCAGATTTTGGGGATGTATAGGTGTTTCAGGGAGAGGAGAGGATGGGTCCAATGTACCCATGGAAGTCTGTTCGCATAACATTAGATAGAGCCTATTAAATATGTCATTGTTACTTAATTTAATCATTTATCAACATTTCTGTTGCACCATAACATCCCTGTCCATGTTTCAGCTTCACCACTTCAGTCTACAGGTGGAGCTCAAATGAGGAAATGCTACTTCATACAAAAATTGCCTTGCACATAGAAAACTAGCATGCCAGCGAGATGGCTCAGCTAGAACCCCTCACACCCTAACATACTCCTTTGTTATGTCCATGGATGTATTTTTCTTTTAATGAATGCTCATTAAAAAAAAAAAAAGGCCTCCCACAACTTGGTATAAGAATTCAATCCATTCATTTGTATCCTCTTGCAATATCAAAGCTCAGAAAGATCCTATACCAAACAACACGAATACTGTACATT